>NC_084555.2:6115000-6227500 GCF_033978685.3 Nerophis lumbriciformis | reverse complement strand
CCCCAACCCTAAACCTATTCCTAACCCTAACCCTAACAAAAAAACATGATTTCTACAGACAAACGTTCACGTTTGTAGCATAATCTACAAAGATACAAATAATTGGGTAACACTTTATTTTAAGGTACACCTATTCACTATAAATTAGTTGCTTATTAACATGCAAATTAGTAACATATTGGCTCTTGATTAGTCATTATTAAGTACCTATTAATGCCTTATTCTGCATGGCCTTGTTATACAAGCAGTAAGCCATTAAACCAACTCCAACCCCAACCCCAACACTAACCCTAACCCCAACCCTAAACCTAATCCTAACCCTAACCCTAACAAAAAAACATGATTTCTACAGACAAACGTTCACGTTTGTAGCATAATCTACAAAGATACAAATAATTGGGTAACACTTTATTTTAAGGTACACCTATTCACTATAAATTAGTTGCTTATTAACATGCAAATTAGTAACATATTGGCTCTTGATTAGTCATTATTAAGTACTTATTAATGCCTTATTCTGCAAGGCCTGATTATACAACAGTAAGACATTAACTAAGAGTCTTCCCCAACCCCAACCCTAATCCTAACCCTAACTCTAACCATGACAAAAAAAACCATGATTTCCACAGACAAACGTTCACGTTTGTAGCATAATCTACAAAGATACAAATAATTGGGTAACACTTTATTTTAAGGTATACCTATTCACTATTAATTAGTTACTTATTTACATGCAAATAAGTAACATATTGGCTCTTAATTAGTCATTATTATTATTATTATTATTCTGCAAGGCCTTATTATACAAGCAGTGAGCCATTAACTAAGAGTCTTCCCCAACCCTAACCCTAACCCTAACCCTAACCCTAACCCCAACCCCAACCACAACCCTAAGCCCAATCTTAACCCTAACCCTAAGCCTAACCATGACAAAAAAAAAACATGTATTCCACAGACAAACGTTCACGTTTGTAGCATAATCTACAAAGATACAAATAATTGGGTAACACTTTATTTTAAGGTACACCTATTCACTATAAATTAGTTGCTTATTAACATGCAAATTAGTAACATATTGGCTCTTGATTAGTCATTATTAAGTACTTATTAATGCCTTATTCTGCATGGCCTTGTTATACAAGCAGTAAGCCATTAAACCAACTCCAACCCCAACCCCAACACTAACCCTAACCCCAACCCTAAACCTAATCCTAACCCTAACCCTAACAAAAAAACATGATTTCTACAGACAAACGTTCACGTTTGTAGCATAATCTACAAAGATACAAATAATTGGGTAACACTTTATTTTAAGGTACACCTATTCACTATAAATTAGTTGCTTATTTACATGCAAATTAGTAACATATTGGCTCTTGATTAGTCATTATTAAGTACTTATTAATGCCTTATTCTGCAAGGCCTTATTATACAACAGTAAGACATTAACTAAGAGTCTTCCCCAACCCCAACCCTAATCCTAACCCTAACTCTAACCATGACAAAAAAAACCATGATTTCCACAGACAAACGTTCACGTTTGTAGCATAATCTACAAAGATACAAATAATTGGGTAACACTTTATTTTAAGGTACACCTATTCACTATTAATTAGTTACTTATTTACATGCAAATAAGTAACATATTGGCTCTTAATTAGTCATTATTATTATTATTATTCTGCAAGGCCTTATTATACAAGCAGTGAGCCATTAACTAAGAGTCTTCCCCAACCCTAACCCTAACCCTAACCCTAACCCTAACCCTAACCCCAACCCCAACCCTAAACCCAATCTTAACCCTAACCCTAACCCTAACCATGACAAAAAAAAACATGTATTCCACAGACAAACGTTCACGTTTGTAGCATAATCTACAAAGATACAAATAATTGGGAAACACTTTATTTGAAGGTACACCTATTCACTATTAATTTGTTGCTTATTAATGCCTTATTCTGCAAGGCCGTGTTATACAAGCAGTAAGCTATTAACTAAGAGTCTTCACCAACCCCAACCCCAACCCTAACCCCAACCCCAACCCCAACCCCAACCCCAACCCCAACCCCAACCCTAAACCTAACCCTAACCCTAACCCTGACAAAAAAAAAAAAACATGATTTCCACAGACAAACGTTCTTAATTAGTCATTATTATTATTATTATTATTCTGCAAGGCCTTATTATACAAGCAGTGAGCCATTAACTAAGAGTCTTCCCCAACCCTAACCCTAACCCTAACCCTAACCCTAACCCTAACCCCAACCCCAACCCTAAACCCAATCTTAACCCTAAACCTAACCCTAACCATGACAAAAAAAAAACATGTATTCCACAGACAAACGTTCACGTTTGTAGCCTAATCTACAAAGATACAAATAATTGGGAAACACTTTATTTTAAGGTACACCTATTCACTATTAATTAGTTGCTTATTAATGCCTTATTCTGCAAGGCCGTGTTATACAAGCAGTAAGCTATTAACTAAGAGTCTTCACCAACCCCAACCCCAACCCTAACCCCAACCCCAACCCCAACCCCAACCCCAACCCCAACCCCAACCCTAACCCTAACCCTAAACCTAATCCTAACCCTAACCCTAACCCTGACAAAGAAAACATGATTTCCACAGACAAACGTTCACGTTTGTAGCATAATCTACAAAGATACCAATAATTGGGTAACACTTTATTTTAAGGTACACCTATTCAACATTAATTAGTTGCTTATTAACATGCAAATTAGTAACATATTGGCTCTTAATTAGTTATTATTAAGTACATATTAATGCCTTATTCTGCATGGCCTTATTATACAAGCAGTGAGCCATTAACTAAGAGTCTTCCCCAACCCCAACCCTAAACCTAACCCTAAACCTAACCCTAACCCTAACCATGACAAAAAAAAACATGATTTCCACAGACAAACGTTCACGTTTGTAGCATAATCTACAAAGATACAAATAATTGGGTAACACTTTATTTTAAGGTACACCTATTCACTATTAATTAGTTGCTTATTAACATGCAAATTTGCAACATATTGGCTCTTAATTAGTCATTATTAAGTACTTATTAATGCCTTATTCTGCATGGCCTTATTATACAAGCAGTAAGCCATTAACTCCAACTCCAACCCCAACCCCAACACTAACCCTAACCCCAACCCTAAACCTAATCCTAACCCTAACCCTAACAAAAAAACATGATTTCTACAGACAAACGTTCACGTTTGTAGCATAATCTACAAAGATACAAATAATTGGGTAACACTTTATTTTAAGGTACACCTATTCACTATAAATTAGTTGCTTATTAACATGCAAATTAGTAACATATTGGCTCTTGATTAGTCATTATTAAGTACTTATTAATGCCTTATTCTGCATGGCCTTGTTATACAAGCAGTAAGCCATTAAACCAACTCCAACCCCAACCCCAACACTAACCCTAACCCCAACCCTAAACCTAATCCTAACCCTAACCCTAACAAAAAAACATGATTTCTACAGACAAACGTTCACGTTTGTAGCATAATCTACAAAGATACAAATAATTGGGTAACACTTTATTTTAAGGTACACCTATTCACTATAAATTAGTTGCTTATTAACATGCAAATTAGTAACATATTGGCTCTTGATTAGTCATTATTAAGTACTTATTAATGCCTTATTCTGCAAGGCCTTATTATACAACAGTAAGACATTAACTAAGAGTCTTCCCCAACCCCAACCCTAATCCTAACCCTAACTCTAACCATGACAAAAAAAAACATGATTTCCACAGACAAACGTTCACGTTTGTAGCATAATCTACAAAGATACAAATAATTGGGTAACACTTTATTTTAAGGTACACCTATTCACTATTAATTAGTTGCTTATTTACATGCAAATAAGTAACATATTGGCTCTTAATTAGTCATTATTATTATTATTATTATTCTGCAAGGCCTTATTATACAAGCAGTGAGCCATTAACTAAGAGTCTTCCCCAACCCTAACCCTAACCCTAACCCTAACCCTAACCCTAACCCCAACCCCAACCCTAAACCAAATCTTAACCCTAACCCTAACCCTAACCATGACAAAAAAAAAACATGTATTCCACAGACAAACGTTCACGTTTGTAGCATAATCTACAAAGATACAAATAATTGGGAAACACTTTATTTTAAGGTACACCTATTCACTATTAATTAGTTGCTTATTAATGCCTTATTCTGCAAGGCCGTGTTATACAAGCAGTAAGCTATTAACTAAGAGTCTTCACCAACCCCAACCCCAACCCTAACCCCAACCCCAACCCCAACCCCAACCCCAACCCCAACCCCAACCCCAACCCTAAACCTAACCCTAACCCTAACCCTGACAAAAAAAAAAAACATGATTTCCACAGACAAACGTTCTTAATTAGTCATTATTATTATTATTATTCTGCAAGGCCTTATTATACAAGCAGTGAGCCATTAACTAAGAGTCTTCCCCAACCCTAACCCTAACCCTAACCCTAACCCCAACCCCAACCCTAAACCCAATCTTAACCCTAACCCTAACCCTAACCATGACAAAAAAAAAACATGTATTCCACAGACAAACGTTCACGTTTGTAGCCTAATCTACAAAGATACAAATAATTGGGAAACACTTTATTTTAAGGTACACCTATTCACTATTAATTAGTTGCTTATTAATGCCTTATTCTGCAAGGCCGTGTTATACAAGCAGTAAGCTATTAACTAAGAGTCTTCACCAACCCCAACCCCAACCCTAACCCCAACCCCAACCCCAACCCCAACCCCAACCCCAACCCTAACCCTAACCCTAAACCTAATCCTAACCCTAACCCTAACCCTGACAAAGAAAACATGATTTCCACAGACAAACGTTCACGTTTGTAGCATAATCTACAAAGATACCAATAATTGGGTAACACTTTATTTTAAGGTACACCTATTCAACATTAATTAGTTGCTTATTAACATGCAAATTAGTAACATATTGGCTCTTAATTAGTTATTATTAAGTACATATTAATGCCTTATTCTGCATGGCCTTATTATACAAGCAGTGAGCCATTAACTAAGAGTCTTCCCCAACCCCAACCCTAAACCTAACCCTAAACCTAACCCTAACCCTAACCATGACAAAAAAAAACATGATTTCCACAGACAAACGTTCACGTTTGTAGCATAATCTACAAAGATACAAATAATTGGGTAACACTTTATTTTAAGGTACACCTATTCACTATTAATTAGTTGCTTATTAACATGCAAATTTGCAACATATTGGCTCTTAATTAGTCATTATTAAGTACTTATTAATGCCTTATTCTGCATGGCCTTATTATACAAGCAGTAAGCCATTAACTCCAACTCCAACCCCAACCCCAACACTAACCCTAACCCCAACCCTAAACCTAATCCTAACCCTAACCCTAACAAAAAAACATGATTTCTACAGACAAACGTTCACGTTTGTAGCATAATCTACAAAGATACAAATAATTGGGTAACACTTTATTTTAAGGTACACCTATTCACTATAAATTAGTTGCTTATTAACATGCAAATTAGTAACATATTGGCTCTTGATTAGTCATTATTAAGTACTTATTAATGCCTTATTCTGCATGGCCTTGTTATACAAGCAGTAAGCCATTAAACCAACTCCAACCCCAACCCCAACACTAACCCTAACCCCAACCCTAAACCTAATCCTAACCCTAACCCTAACAAAAAAACATGATTTCTACAGACAAACGTTCACGTTTGTAGCATAATCTACAAAGATACAAATAATTGGGTAACACTTTATTTTAAGGTACACCTATTCACTATAAATTAGTTGCTTATTAACATGCAAATTAGTAACATATTGGCTCTTGATTAGTCATTATTAAGTACTTATTAATGCCTTATTCTGCAAGGCCTTATTATACAACAGTAAGACATTAACTAAGAGTCTTCCCCAACCCCAACCCTAATCCTAACCCTAACTCTAACCATGACAAAAAAAAACATGATTTCCACAGACAAACGTTCACGTTTGTAGCATAATCTACAAAGATACAAATAATTGGGTAACACTTTATTTTAAGGTACACCTATTCACTATTAATTAGTTGCTTATTTACATGCAAATAAGTAACATATTGGCTCTTAATTAGTCATTATTATTATTATTATTATTCTGCAAGGCCTTATTATACAAGCAGTGAGCCATTAACTAAGAGTCTTCCCCAACCCTAACCCTAACCCTAACCCTAACCCTAACCCTAACCCCAACCCCAACCCTAAACCAAATCTTAACCCTAACCCTAACCCTAACCATGACAAAAAAAAAACATGTATTCCACAGACAAACGTTCACGTTTGTAGCATAATCTACAAAGATACAAATAATTGGGAAACACTTTATTTTAAGGTACACCTATTCACTATTAATTAGTTGCTTATTAATGCCTTATTCTGCAAGGCCGTGTTATACAAGCAGTAAGCTATTAACTAAGAGTCTTCACCAACCCCAACCCCAACCCTAACCCCAACCCCAACCCCAACCCCAACCCTAAACCTAACCCTAACCCTAACCCTGACAAAAAAAAAAAACATGATTTCCACAGACAAACGTTCTTAATTAGTCATTATTATTATTATTATTCTGCAAGGCCTTATTATACAAGCAGTGAGCCATTAACTAAGAGTCTTCCCCAACCCTAACCCTAACCCTAACCCTAACCCCAACCCCAACCCTAAACCCAATCTTAACCCTAACCCTAACCCTAACCATGACAAAAAAAAAACATGTATTCCACAGACAAACGTTCACGTTTGTAGCATAATCTACAAAGATACAAATAATTGGGAAACACTTTATTTTAAGATACACCTATTCACTATTAATTAGTTGCTTATTAATGCCTTATTCTGCAAGGCCGTGTTATACAAGCAGTAAGCTATTAACTAAGAGTCTTCACCAACCCCAACCCCAACCCTAACCCCAACCCCAACCCCAACCCCAACCCCAACCCCAACCCTAACCCTAACCCTAAACCTAATCCTAACCCTAACCCTAACCCTGACAAAGAAAACATGATTTCCACAGACAAACGTTCACGTTTGTAGCATAATCTACAAAGATACCAATAATTGGGTAACACTTTATTTTAAGGTACACCTATTCACTATTAATTAGTTGCTTATTAACATGAAAATTAGTAACATATTGGCTCTTAATTAGTTTTTATTAAGTACTTATTAATGCCTTATTCTGCATGGCCTTATTATACAAGCAGTGAGCCATTAACTAAGAGTCTTCCCCAACCCCAACCCTAAACCTAACCCTAAACCTAACCCTAACCCTAACCATGACAAAAAAAAACATGATTTCCACAGACAAACGTTCACGTTTGTAGCATAATCTACAAAGATACAAATAATTGGGTAACACTTTATTTTAAGGTACACCTATTCACTATTAATTAGTTGCTTATTAACATGCAAATTTGCAACATATTGGCTCTTAATTAGTCATTATTAAGTACTTATTAATGCCTTATTCTGCATGGCCTTATTATACAAGCAGTAAGCCATTAAACCAACTCCAACCCCAACCCCAACACTAACCCTAACCCCAACCCTAAACCTAATCCTAACCCTAACCCTAACAAAAAAACATGATTTCTACAGACAAACGTTCACGTTTGTAGCATAATCTACAAAGATACAAATAATTGGGTAACACTTTATTTTAAGGTACACCTATTCACTATAAATTAGTTGCTTATTTACATGCAAATTAGTAACATATTGGCTCTTGATTAGTCATTATTAAGTACTTATTAATGCCTTATTCTGCAAGGCCTTATTATACAACAGTAAGACATTAACTAAGAGTCTTCCCCAACCCCAACCCTAATCCTAACCCTAACTCTAACCATGACAAAAAAAACCATGATTTCCACAGACAAACGTTCACGTTTGTAGCATAATCTACAAAGATACAAATAATTGGGTAACACTTTATTTTAAGGTACACCTATTCACTATTAATTAGTTGCTTATTTACATGCAAATAAGTAACATATTGGCTCTTAATTAGTCATTATTATTATTATTATTATTCTGCAAGGCCTTATTATACAAGCAGTGAGCCATTAACTAAGAGTCTTCCCCAACCCTAACCCTAACCCTAACCCTAACCCTAACCCTAACCCCAACCCCAACCCTAAACCAAATCTTAACCCTAACCCTAACCCTAACCATGACAAAAAAAAAACATGTATTCCACAGACAAACGTTCACGTTTGTAGCATAATCTACAAAGATACAAATAATTGGGAAACACTTTATTTTAAGGTACACCTATTCACTATTAATTAGTTGCTTATTAATGCCTTATTCTGCAAGGCCGTGTTATACAAGCAGTAAGCTATTAACTAAGAGTCTTCACCAACCCCAACCCCAACCCTAACCCCAACCCCAACCCCAACCCCAACCCCAACCCCAACCCCAACCCTAAACCTAACCCTAACCCTAACCCTGACAAAAAAAAAAAACATGATTTCCACAGACAAACGTTCTTAATTAGTCATTATTATTATTATTATTCTGCAAGGCCTTATTATACAAGCAGTGAGCCATTAACTAAGAGTCTTCCCCAACCCTAACCCTAACCCTAACCCTAACCCCAACCCCAACCCTAAACCCAATCTTAACCCTAACCCTAACCCTAACCATGACAAAAAAAAAACATGTATTCCACAGACAAACGTTCACGTTTGTAGCCTAATCTACAAAGATACAAATAATTGGGAAACACTTTATTTTAAGGTACACCTATTCACTATTAATTAGTTGCTTATTAATGCCTTATTCTGCAAGGCCGTGTTATACAAGCAGTAAGCTATTAACTAAGAGTCTTCACCAACCCCAACCCCAACCCTAACCCCAACCCCAACCCCAACCCCAACCCCAACCCCAACCCTAACCCTAACCCTAAACCTAATCCTAACCCTAACCCTAACCCTGACAAAGAAAACATGATTTCCACAGACAAACGTTCACGTTTGTAGCATAATCTACAAAGATACCAATAATTGGGTAACACTTTATTTTAAGGTACACCTATTCAACATTAATTAGTTGCTTATTAACATGCAAATTAGTAACATATTGGCTCTTAATTAGTTATTATTAAGTACATATTAATGCCTTATTCTGCATGGCCTTATTATACAAGCAGTGAGCCATTAACTAAGAGTCTTCCCCAACCCCAACCCTAAACCTAACCCTAAACCTAACCCTAACCCTAACCATGACAAAAAAAAACATGATTTCCACAGACAAACGTTCACGTTTGTAGCATAATCTACAAAGATACAAATAATTGGGTAACACTTTATTTTAAGGTACACCTATTCACTATTAATTAGTTGCTTATTAACATGCAAATTTGCAACATATTGGCTCTTAATTAGTCATTATTAAGTACTTATTAATGCCTTATTCTGCATGGCCTTATTATACAAGCAGTAAGCCATTAACTCCAACTCCAACCCCAACCCCAACACTAACCCTAACCCCAACCCTAAACCTAATCCTAACCCTAACCCTAACAAAAAAACATGATTTCTACAGACAAACGTTCACGTTTGTAGCATAATCTACAAAGATACAAATAATTGGGTAACACTTTATTTTAAGGTACACCTATTCACTATAAATTAGTTGCTTATTAACATGCAAATTAGTAACATATTGGCTCTTGATTAGTCATTATTAAGTACTTATTAATGCCTTATTCTGCATGGCCTTGTTATACAAGCAGTAAGCCATTAAACCAACTCCAACCCCAACCCCAACACTAACCCTAACCCCAACCCTAAACCTAATCCTAACCCTAACCCTAACAAAAAAACATGATTTCTACAGACAAACGTTCACGTTTGTAGCATAATCTACAAAGATACAAATAATTGGGTAACACTTTATTTTAAGGTACACCTATTCACTATAAATTAGTTGCTTATTAACATGCAAATTAGTAACATATTGGCTCTTGATTAGTCATTATTAAGTACTTATTAATGCCTTATTCTGCAAGGCCTTATTATACAACAGTAAGACATTAACTAAGAGTCTTCCCCAACCCCAACCCTAATCCTAACCCTAACTCTAACCATGACAAAAAAAAACATGATTTCCACAGACAAACGTTCACGTTTGTAGCATAATCTACAAAGATACAAATAATTGGGTAACACTTTATTTTAAGGTACACCTATTCACTATTAATTAGTTGCTTATTTACATGCAAATAAGTAACATATTGGCTCTTAATTAGTCATTATTATTATTATTATTATTCTGCAAGGCCTTATTATACAAGCAGTGAGCCATTAACTAAGAGTCTTCCCCAACCCTAACCCTAACCCTAACCCTAACCCTAACCCTAACCCCAACCCCAACCCTAAACCAAATCTTAACCCTAACCCTAACCCTAACCATGACAAAAAAAAAACATGTATTCCACAGACAAACGTTCACGTTTGTAGCATAATCTACAAAGATACAAATAATTGGGAAACACTTTATTTTAAGGTACACCTATTCACTATTAATTAGTTGCTTATTAATGCCTTATTCTGCAAGGCCGTGTTATACAAGCAGTAAGCTATTAACTAAGAGTCTTCACCAACCCCAACCCCAACCCTAACCCCAACCCCAACCCCAACCCCAACCCTAAACCTAACCCTAACCCTAACCCTGACAAAAAAAAAAAACATGATTTCCACAGACAAACGTTCTTAATTAGTCATTATTATTATTATTATTCTGCAAGGCCTTATTATACAAGCAGTGAGCCATTAACTAAGAGTCTTCCCCAACCCTAACCCTAACCCTAACCCTAACCCCAACCCCAACCCTAAACCCAATCTTAACCCTAACCCTAACCCTAACCATGACAAAAAAAAAACATGTATTCCACAGACAAACGTTCACGTTTGTAGCATAATCTACAAAGATACAAATAATTGGGAAACACTTTATTTTAAGATACACCTATTCACTATTAATTAGTTGCTTATTAATGCCTTATTCTGCAAGGCCGTGTTATACAAGCAGTAAGCTATTAACTAAGAGTCTTCACCAACCCCAACCCCAACCCTAACCCCAACCCCAACCCCAACCCCAACCCCAACCCCAACCCTAACCCTAACCCTAAACCTAATCCTAACCCTAACCCTAACCCTGACAAAGAAAACATGATTTCCACAGACAAACGTTCACGTTTGTAGCATAATCTACAAAGATACCAATAATTGGGTAACACTTTATTTTAAGGTACACCTATTCACTATTAATTAGTTGCTTATTAACATGAAAATTAGTAACATATTGGCTCTTAATTAGTTTTTATTAAGTACTTATTAATGCCTTATTCTGCATGGCCTTATTATACAAGCAGTGAGCCATTAACTAAGAGTCTTCCCCAACCCCAACCCTAAACCTAACCCTAAACCTAACCCTAACCCTAACCATGACAAAAAAAAACATGATTTCCACAGACAAACGTTCACGTTTGTAGCATAATCTACAAAGATACAAATAATTGGGTAACACTTTATTTTAAGGTACACCTATTCACTATTAATTAGTTGCTTATTAACATGCAAATTTGCAACATATTGGCTCTTAATTAGTCATTATTAAGTACTTATTAATGCCTTATTCTGCATGGCCTTATTATACAAGCAGTAAGCCATTAAACCAACTCCAACCCCAACCCCAACACTAACCCTAACCCCAACCCTAAACCTAATCCTAACCCTAACCCTAACAAAAAAACATGATTTCTACAGACAAACGTTCACGTTTGTAGCATAATCTACAAAGATACAAATAATTGGGTAACACTTTATTTTAAGGTACACCTATTCACTATAAATTAGTTGCTTATTTACATGCAAATTAGTAACATATTGGCTCTTGATTAGTCATTATTAAGTACTTATTAATGCCTTATTCTGCAAGGCCTTATTATACAACAGTAAGACATTAACTAAGAGTCTTCCCCAACCCCAACCCTAATCCTAACCCTAACTCTAACCATGACAAAAAAAACCATGATTTCCACAGACAAACGTTCACGTTTGTAGCATAATCTACAAAGATACAAATAATTGGGTAACACTTTATTTTAAGGTACACCTATTCACTATTAATTAGTTGCTTATTTACATGCAAATAAGTAACATATTGGCTCTTAATTAGTCATTATTATTATTATTATTCTGCAAGGCCTTATTATACAAGCAGTGAGCCATTAACTAAGAGTCTTCCCCAACCCTAACCCTAACCCTAACCCCAACCCCAACCCCAACCCTAAACCCAATCTTAACCCTAACCCTAACCCTAACCATGACAAAAAAAAAACATGTATTCCACAGACAAACGTTCACGTTTGTAGCATAATCTACAAAGATACAAATAATTGGGTAACACTTTATTTTAAGGTACACCTATTCACTATTAATTAGTTACTTATTTACATGCAAATAAGTAACATATTGGCTCTTAATTAGTCATTATTATTATTATTATTCTGCAAGGCCTTATTATACAAGCAGTGAGCCATTAACTAAGAGTCTTCCTCAACCCTAACCCTAACCCTAACCCTAACCCTAACCCCAACCCCAACCCCAACCCTAAACCCAATCTTAACCCTAACCGTAAGCCTAACCATGACAAAAAAAAAACATGTATTCCACAGACAAACGTTCACGTTTGTAGCATAATCTACAAAGATACAAATAATTGGGTAACACTTTATTTTAAGGTACACCTATTCACTATTAATTAGTTGCTTATTAATGCCTTATTCTTCAAGGCCGTATTATACAAGCAGTAAGCTATTAACTAAGAGTCTTCACCAACCCCAACCCCAACCCTAACCCCAACCCCAACCCCAACCCCAACCCAAACCCTAAACCTAATCCTAACCCTAACCCTAACCCTAACCCTAACCCTGACAAAAAAAAAACATGATTTCCACAGACAAACGTTCTTAATTAGTCATTATTAAGTACTTATTATTGTGGGGTGGCATAGCTCTGTTGGTAGAGCGGCCGTGCTAGCAACTTGAGGGTTCGAGGTTCGATTCCCGCTTCCGCCATCCTAGTCACTGCTGTTGTGTCCTTGGGCAAGACACTTTACCCACCTGCTCCCAGTGCCACCCACACTGCTTTAAATGTAACTGAGATATTGGGTTTTAAAGCGCTTTTAGTCACTAGAGAAAAGCGCTATATAAATATAATTTACAATTCACTATTAATGCCTTTTTCTGCATGGCCTTATCATACTGTAACGTATTATTTTCGGGTCTCCCTATGTCTAGCATTAAAAAATTACAGTTGGTACAAAATGCGGCTGCTAGACTTTTGACAAGAACAAGAAAGTTTGATCATATTACGCCTATACTGGCTCACCTGCACTGGCTTCCTGTGCACTTAAGATGTGACTTTAAGGTTTTACTACTTACGTATAAAATACTACACGGTCTAGCTCCGTCCTATCTTGTCGATTGCATTGTACCATATGTCCCGGCAAGAAATCTGCGTTCAAAGAACTCCGGCTTATTAGTGATTCCCAGAGCCCAAAAAAAGTCTGCGGGCTATAGAGCGTTTTCTATTCGGGCTCCAGTACTATGGAATGCCCTCCCGGTAACAATTAGAGATGCTACCTCAGTAGAAGCATTTAAGTCCCATCTTAAAACTCATTTGTATACTCTAGCCTTTAAATAGCCCCCCTGTTAGACCAGTTGATCTGCCGTTTCTTTTCTTTTCTCCTCTGCTCCCCTTTTCCTTGAGGGGGGGGGGGGGGGCACAGGTCCGGTGGCCATGGATGAAGTGCTGGCTGTCCAGAGTCGGGACCCGGGGTGGACCGCTCGCCTGTGCATCGGCTGGGAACATCTCTACGCTGCTGACCCGTCTCCGCTCGGGATGGTGTCCTGCTGGCCCCACTATGGACTGGACTCTTACTATTATGTTGGATCCACTATGGACTGGACTCTCACAATATTATGTCAGACCCACTCGACATCCATTGCTTTCGGTCTCCCCTAGAGGGGGGGGGGGTTACCCACATATGCGGTCCTCTCCAAGGTTTCTCATAGTCATTCACATCGACGTCCCACTGGGGTGAGTTTTTCCTTGCCCGTATGTGGGCTTTGTACCGAGGATGTCGTTGTGGCTTGTGCAGCCCTTTGAGACACTTGTGATTTAGGGCTATATAAATAAAGATTGATTGATTGATACAAGCAGTAAGCCATTAACGAAGAGTCTTCCCCAACTCCAACCCTAACCCTATGTTAATAATGGTGAATATGTTCCCCATACTAAATTGTTACCAATATTTGCTATTGTGACATCTAGTGGCCACATTTAGAACAGCAGTTTCTTTCATTCCAACAATTCGGCTCATTTTTCTACTTAGCAAACTCATCCCGCTGGTTGGATCAAACCTGTTCCGCGGGCCGTACCTTTGACAACCCCCTGCCTTAGGGCCAAGACACGACCGTAACTTATTAGACTTCTGCTTCTGATCCTTTCACCCTCTCCTTGTTGTACGGCAACCGTGTGATCTCCACCAGAGAACACATTGATGCACACGGAAAATAATCAGGGCGACACAGGCCGGGGTTCAGAAGAATGCAAATATTTCCCATAAAAAAAAACAACAATGAACCACAAAGCCTCCCTGCACAGGCGTCACACAACAGAGGACATGGAGAAAAAAATAAATAAATACCAGCACCCCTCTTGACAAAACTCTCCCCAAGTGTATTTGCATAAAACATTAAGCTTAACAAAATGATTACACCTGACAAGTTGACTCGGAGGAAGAACATCGCCAGTGGCAGGCGGTTACTCGCGCATCATTCTCTCGTCAAGCAACCGTTTTCACGGCCGCCTTTGTCGACGCTGTCACGCCGCGGCGTCCTGATTAATCCTCGCCTTTTGTTTTCCCTTTGCACTCCTCTCAGTCCCCACCCACAAATCCAATGAGCTGCCCTTAAATCAGGTTACCCTGCACCTTGCAGATAGGGAAGCATTGTTGTGATGGCGATGCCAAAAAAAAATCCACGCTGTGTGGTTTTTTTTTCTTCTGTGAAATCGCACCGCTGTGATTCCGCTAAGTGTTTGTCTTGTAATGCAATTAAACGTGCGTGTAAGGCGCCCCCGCACACCTCCGACTATTGTCTGTTGCCTTTAATAATTTTATGCACGCTCTTTTGTGAACGTTGCCATTTAACCGCAGGTGAAAAACGGAATAATTTAGAGTGGCATTGAAGGAATAACTTTAAGATGACAATCAAAACATTAATATCCTCTAAAAAAAGACTTTGCTGAAGGATAGCTCGCAGAGATTATCGCCGCCTTTTCATACGCGTCCCCCCCGGCGGAGCGAGTATGGTAATGTAGTTTTATATATATATATATTTTTTTGCCAGCGCGAAACTTAAGAAATGAGCGCTGATAAGGGGTGACAGCGACAGAGGCGGCCCAGATCTGCCGCGGTGACAGGTGATGTCAAAAACCTCCGGTGACGCTGTCACTGTGACAAACTTCTCAAAAAGAACAACACGGCGTTATTGAAGTGAGCTGCTCCAAGCCCCTTTCTGACAGCGTCATGCCAGCCGTTTCGGGGGGGAGAAAAATAGAAAAGGATCACCTAATTATGCACGCGCTTTTAAAAAAAAAAAAAAAATTGTATTCACACTTAAGCCTACAAACTTTTAACGTATGTCAACACTTGGAGAAGAGCGCTCAGAAGTAAGCTGGCAAGGAGGTTATGTTTCCATTGTGGCTTTGTTTGCCTGTGACTTCCTTTCTGCCGCGTCTGTAGAAAGTTGATGCAGCTATTAACGTAGTTCTTCTCAAAGAATGGCGAGGTGTTGGGGGGGTAAGTGTTAGGATCAATATGAGTCTTTTCTAGCGATGTAACGGTATTAAAATCGCACCAATATTATTGTGGTGTCATGATCCGTGGTCCATATCATGTTTTGTTATGTTCTGTTAGTTTTGGACTCCAAAAGTTCCTGTTTTTGTGCACCCTTAATAATAATAATAATAATAATAATAATAATAATAATAGATTGTATTTGTAAAAAGCACTTTACATTGAGTAAACAACCTCAAAGTGCTACAGTGTATTAAAAAAATTAAAATAAAAACATATAAAAAATAAAAACTAGTACAGCAAAATAGCTAAAACTAGTATGCATATATCTAAAAAAAAAAAAAAAAGGCTTTTTTAAAAAGAAGGGTTTTTAAGCCTTTTTTTAAAAGCATCCACAGTCTGTGGTGCCCTCAGGTGGTCAGGGAGAGTAATAATAATAATAATAATAATAATAATAATAATAATAGATTTGTCAGAGTTTGTAGGTGACGAACCCCAAGATACAGAGAAGGCGGAAGGCATTGTACGAGAAAACATGATTTAATTATACACTAAGGCAAAACAACAAACGAAAGGGTAACAAAAGGCGCGCACAAGGCGGAGAACAAACTTGGCTATGAACTAAAATAGCACAGAGGCTAACTGTGGACAAGAAACCAAAAAACACTTACTGTGACACGAAGGAACTAGGACATGAGCAGAGTGAAACCAAAAGTAGACCGAGCTACAACGACAAGTATTAAGAACAACGACACGACAGGTAGGAACGACAATGATCCAGCCATGACTGGAGGAGAAGGCAGGTTTAAATAGTAGCTGGCTGATTGACACCAGGTGTGGCCAGGTGCCAATCAGCCACAGCTGAGGGGAAGCAGCACTCAGGGAGACACTCAGGAAATGAAGACAAAATAAAAGCACTGACAGGAAACTAAGACAAACACAGAGAAAAAACTAAAACAGTCAAACTGTCAGGGACAAGCCTGACAAGATTGTATTTGTAAAAAGCATTTTACATTGAGTAAACAACCTCAAAGTGCTACAGTGTATTAAAAAAATTAAAATAAAAACATATAAAAAATAAAAACTAGTACAGCAAAATAGCTAAAACTAGTATGCATATATCTAAAAAAAAAAAAAAAGGCTTTTTTAAAAAGAAGGGTTTTTAAGCCTTTTTTAAAAGTATCCACAGTCTGTGGTGCCCTCAGGTGGTCAGGGAGAGTAATAATAATAATAATAATAATAATAATAATAGATTGTATTTGTAAAAAGCATTTTACATTGAGTAAACAACCTCAAAGTGCTACAGTGTATTAAAAAAATTAAAATAAAAACATATAAAAAATAAAAGAAAGTTTGATCATATTAGGCCTACACTGGCTCACCTGCACTGGCTTCCTGTGCACTTAAGAAGTGACTTTAAGGTTTTACTACTTACGTATAAAATACTACACGGTCTAGCTCCGTCCTATCTTGTCGATTGCATTGTACCATATGTCCCGCCAAGAAATCTGCGTTCAAAGAACTCCGGCTTATTAGTGATTCCCAGAGCCCAAAAAAAGTCTGCGGGCTATAGAGCGTTTTCTATTCGGGCTCCAGTACTATGGAATGCCCTCCCGGTAACAATTAGAGATGCTACCTCAGTAGAAGCATTTAAGTCCCATCTTAAAACTCATTTGTATACTCTAGCCTTTAAATAGCCCCCCTGTTAGACCAGTTGATCTGCCGTTTCTTTTCTTTTCTCCTCTGCTCCCCTTTTCCTTGAGGGGGGGGGGCACAGGTCCGGTGGCCATGGATGAAGTGCTGGCTGTCCAGAGTCGGGACTCGGGGTGGACCGCTCGCCTGTGCATCGGCTGGGAACATCTCTACGCTGCTGACCCGTCTCCGCTCGGGATGGTGTCCTGCTGGCCCCACTATGGACTGGACTCTTACTATTATGTTGGATCCACTATGGACTGGACTCTCACAATATTATGTCAGACCCACTCGACATCCATTGCTTTCGGTCTCCCCTAGAGGGGGGGGGGTTACCCACATATGCGGTCCTCTCCAAGGTTTCTCATAGTCATTCACATCGACGTCCCACTGGGGTGAGTTTTTCCTTGCCCGTATGTGGGCTTTGTACCGAGGATGTCGTTGTGGCTTGTGCAGCCCTTTGAGACACTTGTGATTTAGGGCTATATAAATAAAGATTGATTGATTGATTGAAAAACTAGTACAGCAAAATAGCTAAAACTAGTATGCATATATCTAAAAAAAAAAAAAGGCTTTTTTAAAAAGAAGGGGTTTTAAGTCTTTTTTAAAAGCATCCACAGTCTGTGGTGCCCTCAGGTGGTCAGGGAGAGTGTTCCACAAAGAATTACTACAAGACAAGAAGTGCGTAGCAGTAGTCTACCCTTGTTTGTTTTAGTTACCATGGTTACTTATTATTTCCACCTGTCTCTGATTAGTGTTCGCCCGCTCACCTGCTTCCCGAGCACTAATCAGAGGCATTATTTAAGCCTGCCTTTGCCGGTCAGTCGGCCTGGCGTCATTATTTGCTTCATGGAACCTGCTACGTAAGTTGTTTGTTTCATGCCAAAGTTACGTGATTATTTCTTGTCCATAGTCCATGCAAAGTAGTAGCATTAGCTTCAAGTGCGATTGGCACGTGTTTTCTTCGACTTGTTTTCCGTTTTTGTACTCCTTTGATTTTGTTGATGATTAAATCATGTTCCTACCTGCACGCCTTGTCCGGAGTGGTCCGTCTGCATTCCGGGAGAACGAACCCCGCTGTAAACTGCGAAAACCCCGTCGTGACAGGTGGTATATGTAAAAAACAAAAAAATAAAAGACTTAAATATGTTATAGTGTGTAAAATGAAGTGTTTAGGATAAACACATTTACTGTAATTGAACACATCCATCAATCAATCAATCAATCAATGTTTATTTATATAGCCCTAAATCACAAGTGTCTCAAAGGGCTGCACAAGCCACAACGACATCCTTGGTATAGAGCCCAAATAAGGGCAAGGAAAAACTCACCCCAGTGGGACGTCGATGTGAATGACTATGAGAAACCTTGGAGAGGACCGCATATGTGGGTAACCCCCCCTCTAGGGGAGACCGAATGCAATGGATGTCCATCCATCCATCCATCCATCTTCTTCCGCTTATCCGAGGTCGGATCGTGGGGTCAGCAGCCTAAGCGGGGAAGCCCAGACTTCCCTCTCCCCAGCCACTTCGTCCAGCTCCTCCCGGGGGAATCCCGAGGCGTTCCCAGGCCAGCCGTGAGACATAGTCTTCCCAACGTGTCCTGGGTCTTCCCCGTGGCCTACTACCGGTCGGACATGCCCTAGGGAGGCGTTCGGGTGGCATCCTTACCAAATGCCCGAACCACCTCATCTGGCTCCTCTCGATGTGGAGGAGCAGCGGCTTTAACCGTTCAGTGGCCTGGTGGTTAGAGTGTCCGCCCTGAGATCGGTAGGTTGTGAGTTCAAACCCCCGGCCGAGTCATACTAAAGACTATAAGAATGGGACCCATTAACCTCCCTGATTGGCACTCAGCATCAAGGGTTGGAATTGGGGGTTAAATCACCAAAAATGATTCCCGGGTGCGGTCACTGCTGCTGTCCACTGCTCCCCTCACCTCCCAGGGGGTGATCAAGGGTGATGGGTCAATTAATTTTGCCACACCTTGTGTGTGTGTGACAATCATTGGTACTTGAAATTTATACATTTTACTTTGAGCTCCTCTCGGATGACAGAGCTTCTCACCCTATCTCTAAGGGAGAGACCCGCCACCCGGCGGAGGAAACTAATTTCGGCCGCCTGTGCCCATGATCTTGTCCTTTCGCTCATAACCCAAAGCTCATGACCATGGGATGGGAACGTAAATCAACCGGTAAATTGAGAGCTTCGCCTTCCGGCTCAGCTCCTTTTTCACCACAACGGATCGATACAGCGTCCGCATTACGGAAGACGCCACACCGATCCACCTGGCGATCTCACGATCCACTCTTCCCTCACTCGTGAACAAGACTCCGAGGTACTTGAACTCCTCCAGTTGGGGCAAGATCTCCTCCCCAACCCGGAGATGGCACTCCACCCTTTTCCGGGCGAGAACCATGGACTCGGACTTGGAGGTGCTGATTCTCATCCCAGTCGCTTCACACTCGGCTGCGAACCGATCCAGCGAGAGCTGAAGATCCTGGCCAGATGAAGCCATCAGGACCACATCATCTGCAAAAAGCAGAGACCTAATCCTGCAGCCACCAAACCAGATCCCTGCAACGCCTTGACTGAGCCTAGAAATTCTGTCCATAAAAGTTATGAACAGAATCGGTGACAAAGGGCAGCCTTGGCGGAGTCCAACCCTCACTGGAAACGTGTCCGACTTACTGCCGGCAATGCGGACCAAGCTCTGACACTGAGCAGGGGACCGCCTAATTGAACACAAATGTTATGCTAAAAATGTCTAAAAATATTTCTTACTACAAACATATATTTTTAAGTGCAAGGAATTGAATGGGAACATCCACTGTGTGTCTCAACTTTTACTTTCAGAGAAGCAGTGTCCTCGACAGTGGACATTTTTTTTCTGTCAGTTTGGAAAATACAGTTTCCCAGAAAAGTTCACTCATATTTTAACTTTTGATAATGTAAAAACCTCACAAATTGACATTTAGCTTCGCTGGCTTCATCTTTTCCGGGTGATGCCAGCTTGTCAAGTAGTTTGGGTGTGCAGCAGGTGCTTTCTATCGGCACGGCGCGCCTTGATCAAGTCGGTTTAGGCTTGGAACGCTCGAGACAAATGTGGCGCCACAGACGTTATGTTTTCGCCAAGGTTTGTTTGTCTGTTTGTTAGCAACATAACTCAAACAGTTGAAGCATTTAAGTCCCATCTTAAAACTCATTTGTATACTCTAGCCTTTAAATAGCCCCCCTGTTAGACCAGTTGATCTGCCGTTTCTTTTCTTTTCTCCTCTGCTCCCCTTTTCCTTGAGGGGGGGGGGGGGCACAGGTCCGGTGGCCATGGATGAAGTGCTGGCTGTCCAGAGTCGGGACCCGGGGTGGACCGCTCGCCTGTGCATCGGCTGAGAACATCTCTACGCTGCTGACCCGTCTCCGCTCGGGATGGTGTCCTGCTGGCCCCACTATGGACTGGACTCTTACTATTATGTTGGATCCACTATGGACTGGACTCTCACAATATTATGTCAGACCCACTCGACATCCATTGCTTTCGGTCTCCCCTGGAGGGGGGGGGTTACCCACATATGCGGTCCTCTCCAAGGTTTCTCATAGTCATTCACATCGACGTCCCACTGGGGTGAGTTTTTCCTTGCCCGTATGTGGGCTTTGTACCGAGGATGTCGTTGTGGCTTGTGCAGCCCTTTGAGACACTTGTGATTTAGGGCTATATAAATAAAGATTGATTGATTGATTGATTGAAACAATTATTGTGGGTTTTGAAAAAAACAAACAATTCCTCTTATCTACAAAACCCAAAACCAGTGAAGTATGCACGTTGTGTAAATGGTAAATAAAAACAGAATACAATTATTTGCAAATCCTTTTCAACCTATATTCAATTGCATAGACTGCAAAGACAAGATACTTAACAGTCGAACTGGAACATTTTATTATTTGCAAATATTAGCTCATTTGGAATTTGATGCCTGCAACATGTTTCAAAAAAGCTGGCACAAGTGGCAAAAAAGACAGAAATTGGTCACTGTTTCTCTACTCAGTGCAGAATAGGTAAATAACGAATAAATAAAAAAATAAGGCTCTAAGTTCAAACCCCGTTTCCATATGAGTTGGGAAATTGTGTTAGATGTAAATATAAACGGAATACAATGATTTGCAAATCATTTTCAACCCATATTCAGTTGAATATGCTACAAAGACAACATATTTGATGTTCAAACTGATAAACCTTTTTTTTTTTTTGCAAATAATCATTAACTTTAGAATTTGATGCCAGCAACACGTAACAAAGAAGTTGGGAAAGGTGGCAATAAATACTGATAAAGTTGAGGAATGCTCATCAAACAATTATTTGGAACATCCCACCGGTGAACAGGCTAATTGGGAACAGGTGGGTGCCATGATTGCGTATAAAAGCAGCTTCCATGATATGCTCAGTCATTCACAAACAAGGATGGGGCGAGGGTCACCACTTTGTCAAAACAAATGCGTGAGCAAATTGTCAAACAGTTTAAGAACAACATTTCTCAACCAGCTATTGCAAGGAGTTTAGGGATTTCACCATCTGCGGTCCGTAAAATCATCAAAAAGTTCACAGAATCTGGAGAAATCACTGCACGTAAGCGGCAAGGCTGAAAACCAACATTGAATGCCCGTGACCTTCGATCCATCAAAAACCGACATCAGTGTGTAAAGGATATCACCACATGGGCTCAGGAACACTTGAGAAACCCACTGTCAGTAACTACAGTTGGTCGCTACATCTGTAAGTGCAAGATAAAACTCTACTATGCAAAGCGAAAGCCATTTATCAACAACACCCAGAAACGCCGCCGGCTTCGCTGGGCCTTGAGGTCATCTAAAACGGACTGTTACAAAGTGGAAAAATGTTCTGTGGTCTGACAAGTCCACATTTCAAATAGTTTTTGGAAACTGTGGACGTCGTGTCCTCCGGACCAAAGAGGAAAAGAACCATCCGGACTGTGCACAAAGTTGAAAAGCCAGCATCTGTGATGGTATGGGGGTGTATTAGTTCCCAAAGCATGGGTAACGTACACATCTGTGAAGGCACCATTAATCCTGAAACGTACACACAGGTTTTGGAGCAACATATGTTGCCATCCAAGCAACGTCTTTTTCATGGACACCCCTGCTTATTTCAGCAAGAAAATGCCAAGCCATGTGTTATAACAGTGTGGCTTCATAGTAAAAAAGTGCGGGTACTAGATTGGCCTGCCTGTAGTCCAGACCTGTCTCCCATTGAAAATGTGTGGCGCATTATGAAGCCTAAAATACGACAACGGAGACCCCCGGACTGTTGAACAACTTAAGCTGTACATCAAGCAAGAATGGGAAAGAATTCCACCTGAAAAGCTTCAAAAATTGGTCTCCTCAGTTCCCAAACGTTTACTGAGTGTTGTTAAAAGGAAAGGCCATGTAACACAGTGGTAAAAATGCCTCTGTGCCAACCTTTTTGCAATGTGCTGCTGCCATTAAATTCTAAGTTAATGATTATTTGCAAAAAAAAAATGAAGTTTCTCATTTCGAACATTAAATATCTTGTCTTTGCAGTCTATTCAATTGAATATAAGTTGACAAGGATTTTTAAATCATTGTATTCTGTTTTTATTTACGATTTACACAACGTGCCAACTTCACTGGTTTTTGGTTTTGTATTTAGCATACGCTCAAAGTTCGCAATAGTGCGGTCTGATATAATGCAACGTTCTATCTATACACCGCAATCGTGCCGCGGTCCCCAAATTATTTTTCCACCAGAGTCAACCGTGTCGTTTTTCACCAAATGATCGCGTATTTACAAATTGACACAGTAAATCTTCTTTCTTTCTTTTTCTTTCTTTAGTTTATTTCGAACATGAACACACTTACATCATATTACATCACACAATTTCATATCATTTCATTTTACATCATGCCCGAAAAGGAGTAGGAAGAAGCAGAGCTTATTTAATCCTACCCCTTTCCCACTACAAAGCGTTTACAAATATATAGAATCATTTACTGACCTTTTTATATAATAAAATAACATCTATGAATTAGTATACAACAGTTTTGTAATATGTAATTAATTAATTAATTCAGTCATTATAAACATACTGAGATGAAGAATATCTTATTTTCAATAAGGTTGAAAGTATTTCTCATAATTCTTCTTTTTTGTACTCTGTAAGCACTATTATTTTGAACAACCTCTTAAACTGGATCATATCAGTACAATTTTTAACCTCTTTACTTAATCCATTCCATAATTTAATTCCACATACTGATATGCTAAAAGTTCTAAGTGTTGTACGTGCATATAAATGTTTTAAATTATTTTTTCCTCTAAGGTTATATTTCTCCTCTTTAGTTGAGAAGAATTGTTGTACATTCTTTGGTAGCAGGTTATAGTTTGCTTTGTACATCATTTTAGCTGTTTGCAATTTTACCAAATCACCGAACTTTAATATTTCTGACTTAATAAATAAAGGGTTTGTGTGTTCTCTATATCCAACATTATGTATTATTCTAACTGATCTTTTTTGTAACACGGTTAGCGAATGTAGCGCACATTTGTAGTTATTTCCCCATATTTTCTGCACAATAACTCAGATATGGTAACACTAGCGAGCAGTAGAGAATATGTAGTGATTTTTGGCCCAGGACATATTTTGCTTTATTCATTATTGAAATGTTTTTTGCCACCTTATGTTATTAATACTCCCAAAAATCTAGTTTCTTTTACCCTTTCTATGTCTACTCTGTTACGCTTACGTGGCATTGTGATGCCGGAGGTCGTCTTTTCAAGATGCAGAGGGATGTCAGGAAGCGGCTTGCAGGTGAGAATAAATGATTTATTCTGATTGCAGAACAAAATGCTGCGCGGTGCACCACGGCACGGAAAACAAGAGGGTAGCCAAAAGATGCTAACATCAAAAATGCAGACTATGAGAGAAACCAAGAACGTAACTTGTTGCGTAGGAGCAAACAAAACCAACAGACCGAGTGAGGTCAGCGCGTGAACTAAATAGCCCTCTGATTAGTGCCCCGGCAACAGGTGCGCGTCCGGAACACTAACCAGAGGCAGGTGACGATAATCTGCCGTCATGGCAACAGAAACAAACTCAAGAGGTGATGAAAACACAAGTGACTTGAAAACAATAACAAAAATATGATCCGGGTAGCGGATCATAACATACTCCGTCTAGTTGTATTTGTGTATGATGCTCTTTACTACTATTACCAAATAGCATCATTTTAGCTTTACTGAGATTCAAAGATAGTCTGTTTTTGTCAAACCATCTTTTTAATTTGTTCATTTCTTCTGTTATTATTTGTATTATCTTCTGTGTGCTCTCTCCTGAACAGAAAGCAGTTGTGTCGTCCGCAAATAAAACCAACTTTAAGTCCTTCGTAACCTTACAAATGTCGTTTATATACTTTATGAAAGTCTTCAAAAAGAAGGAATACAAAAACAATAACTAAAGAGAAATAACTAAAAATCAATCCAGTGATGTCCAAACCTACATTCTGTGACAGGGGGTCAAAATACCGCATTTTCCGCACTATAAGGCGCACCGGATTATTAGCCGCACCTTCAATGAATGGCATATTTCATAACTTTGTCCACCAATAAGCCGCCCCGGACTATAAGCCGCGCCTACGCTGCACTAAAGGGAATGTCAAAAAAACAGTCAGATAGGTCAGTCAAACTTTAATAATATATTGAAAACCAGCGTTCTAACAACTCTGTCCCAAAATGTACGCAAATGTGCAATCACAAACATAGTAAAATTCAAAATAGTGCAGAGCAATAGCAACATAATGTTGCTCGAACGTTAATGTCACAACACACAAAATAAACATAGCGCTCACTTTCTGAAGTTATTCTTCATTCGTAAATCCTTCGTCTTCGGTGTCCGAAGTGAAAAGTTGGGCAAATGTGAGATCCAAAATGGACGGTTCCGTCTCGTCGAAGTCATCGGAGTCAGTGTCACTGTTATCCAGCAGTTCTGTGAATCCTGCCTTCCGGAAAGCTCGGACCACAGTTGTGACCGAAATATCTGCCCAGGCATTTACGATCCACTGGCAGATGTTGGCGTCGTCTGGCGCTGCCTCCGTCTTAGTGAATGTGTGTTCGCCTTCTGTCATCCATTGTTCCCACGCAGTTAGCAGTCTAGCTTCGAATGCCCTGTTGACACCAATATCTAGCGGCTGGAGGTCTTTTGTCAATCCACCCGGAATGACGGCGAGTATTGAATTAAGCGCGTAAGCGTGTCTCTTAAAGTGATGTTATGAGCTAGCAAATATAACAACTACACTACCCAGCATGCAACGATAGTTACGAGCATGCGCGGTAGCCCTGAGAAGCGTTGTATGCTGGCAGTTAGAATGTGGTTATGAGCACGCTGTGAGTAAACGTTGAGAACTCAGTTAACACGCCTCGTCTGCATTATTTATAATTAGACAGACAACACACTTAATAGGAGCCATTTTGGGGTCTTTACATAAACACACAAATGAAAATGAAACGTCACATATCCCAGCATGCACCGCGCGCTTCTTCGTCATCCACTGTTCCCACGCAGTTAGCAGTCTAGCTTCAAATGCCCTGTTGACACCAATATCTAGCGGCTGGAGGTCTTTTGTCAATCCACCCGGAATGACGGCGAGTATTGAATTAAGCGCGTAAGCGTGTCTCTCAATGTGATGTTATGAGCTAGCAAATATAACAACTACACTACCCAGCATGCAACGATAGTTACGAGCATGCGCGGTAGCCCTGAGAAGCGTTGTTGTATGCTGGGAGTTAGAATGTGGTTATGAGCACGCTGTGAGTAAACGTTGAGAACTCAGTTAACACGCCTCGTCTGCATTATTTATAATTAGACAGACAACACACTTAATAGGAGCCATTTTGGGGTCTTTACATAAACACACAAATGGAAATGAAACGTCACATATCCCAGCATGCACCGCGCGCTTCTTCTTCTTCCGGGGGCGGGTGGTTGCTTACAGTACAAGAAGAAGCGCTTCCTGTTCTATGGGGGCGGGTGCTTACCTTGGCGGTTGCTTGCGTAGAAGAAGAAGCGCTTCCTGCTCTACCGGGAAAAAAGATGGCGGCTGTTTACCGAAGTTGCGAGAACGAAACTTTATGAAAATGAATCTTAATATTTATCCATATATAAAGCGCACCGGGTTAAAAGCCGCACTGTCAGCTTTTGAGTAAATTTGTGGTTTTTAGGTGCGGCTAATGGTGCGGAAAATACGGTACCCTATTTACTAGGGCTGGGAATCTTTGGGTGTCCCACGATTCGATTCAATATCGATTCTTAGGGTCACGATTCGATTCAAAATAAAAAAAATTGTCGATTCAACGCGATTCTCGATTCAAAAACGATATTTTCCCGATTCAAAAGGATTCTCTATTCATTCAATACATAGGATTTCAGCAGGATCTTCCCCAGTCTGCTGACATGCAAGCAGTGTAGTAGGTTTTTGTAACAAGCTTTTATAATTGTAAAGGACAATGTTTTATCAACTGATTGCAATAATGTAAATTTGTTTTAACTATTAAATGAACCAAAAATATGACTTATTTTATCTTTGTGAAAATATTGGACACAGTGTGTTGTCAAGCTTATGAGATGTGATGCAAGTGTAAGCCACTGTGACACTATTGTTATTTTATTTTTATTTTTTTATAAATGTCTAATGATAATGTCAATGAGGGATTTTTAATCACTGCCATGTTGAAATTGTAACTAATATTGATACTGTTGTTGATAATATTCATTTTCGTTTCACTACTTTTGGTTTGTTCTGTGTCGTGTTTGTGTCTCCTCTCAATTGCTCTGTTTATTGCAGTTCTCAGTGTTGCTGGGTCGGGTTTTGTATTGGCATTGGATTGCATTGTTATGGTATTGCTGTGTATTGTTTTGTTGGACTGATTCATTTAAAAAAAAAAAAAAAAAAAAACAATAACAAAAACAAAACAAAAAATCGATTTTTTTAAAATGAGAATCGATTCTGAATCGCACAACGTGAGAATCGCGATTCGAATTCAAATCGATTTTTTCCAACACAACAAATATATTCACATCATGCCACGTAGGGACACTATCCACCTAGCAGGTTTAGGAAGCCAAGCCACACGCATTACATATTTTTAAAAGAAAAGGGTAAAAAAACAAGAATTTCTATATAACGGGATCTCAGGAATAACGCGATGAGTATTTTATGGACCCCAGTGAACACGTTAAATTGAACTTTGAGTGCATTGTCAACATTGACAGCAAGTAGCTTTACCTCCATAATCTGCTTATTGACAGTTCTTCCATGACAGTGTGATGCCATTCCTAGAACACGTTACTGTGGCTGAATGACACACCTATTTCCTTCTGGAACTTGCTGAATGGTATCACTTTGAAATCATCTGTTACGGATTTTTTTTTTTCTCTTCAATTCATCCGTGCCGTGGTTCCTTATCCAGCGCATAGGCGGGCTGCAAGAAGGTGCGTGCTATCACAAAAAGAGCCAGCTGGACTATTGTTTAGGTCCTAACAGCTGTGTCTCTTGTCGTTACCCATTTTCCTTTTTGTTCTGTGACACTTTCCCATAAAAGCAGCAGCGCAGGAAGACACACAGGGTTGTGGGTTTTACATATTTTCATCGACTTTTTATCCTCATCATATCCTTAGTGCTAGGTGTGTGTGTGTGTGTATGTGTGTGTGTGTGTGTGTGTGTGTGTGTGTGTGTGTGTGTGTGCTTGTATTTCTACCCTTCTTGAGACATCAACAGGAAAAAGTACCGTCCATATGAGCAATGTTCCCTCTAAGGTGCGCGCCTGTGCAATTGCACACTGCTCAAGCGTCCTCTGCGCACGGCAAATCTATGCCACGCACAAAATCAAATAAAAAAAATAAGCGCATAACAATTTTCGACACACGGACACGACAGAAAACAGTTTTCGTCATCATTGTTCAAATATTGTAAGTTTGTCGAGACGCTTTGAGGACATGAATTCCATCCATCACTTTACTGAGCAAAACTCTTTATTGTCGGCCATAAACACATCACCAAAACATTAGTAAAAAAAAATTATATCTAGCAAAAGTGGTCATGTTCTGCAGTACAAACCAGACCAAAACCAACTTTGTTAAATCAACAGCAGCCGCTCGCTCTTTCTCACTTGCGCCAACACATGCACGTAAGGCACTTAGCCAGTGATGCGTTTACAGGCACACAAAAAGTCGGACACCTCCAACACCACACATAAAGTGTAATTAAAGGTCGTTGCACTATGATTTACCAATCAAGTGTGCGCTTATTCTAGTGTCATTTATTAGGAATCTTAATTTATAAATATTAATCATGAAATGCTGTTAGTATATGAAATAAATACTGATAAAAATATATTTTTTACAAACAGGAAGTTGCAGGAATGTACACATGATCCCCTGCTTACATCTCATTGTGCAACATGTGAATGTTTTAATGGGAACTAAATGCAATGTCTGAAAGGGGTACAAATTATTTCCAAAGCAGGACCTCCACCCAGACAAACAAGTACACAGTTCATGAAAAATAATATTTTTTGTTATTGTCATTGTAAGTGGGCCTAAACACTTATATTAGAAAATAACCTCATGGAAATGACTGCTGTCGTTTGATTATAATAATAAGAGAATGTTGTCTGTCTATCTGTGTTGGCCCTGCGATGAGGTGGTGACTTGTCCAGGGTGCACCCCGCCTTCCGCCCGAATGCAGCTGAGATAGGCTCCAGCACCCCCCGCGACCCCGAAAGGGACAAGCGGTAGAAAATGGATGGATGGATGGAGATTTAACTTATTTAGTCAGGTTTGGGACAGGTGTGCTGCTGGTGTAGCCACAGTGTGCACGTGTGATGTTGCTCACATGGGCTCCACTGAATGCTCAGGGAGTTTTTGCGTTTGCTCACACACATGAAAAATTAGAGGGAACATTGCATATGAGGTCCGGTGAACAAGTTAGTACCGAAATCACGGGCCCAATACGGAATACCATTGCATCTAATAGAGAGCCAAATCCTAGAGTCCGTGAACATTGCTCCAAAGTCAGGATTTTTTTTGTTGATTTAATGTGCATCCAAAAGTAAACATTTACAGGTGCAAAGGCAGCAATATATGATAAATCAAGACGGCAGTTAAAGAAGGACTTCCCTATTCATCCCCGAAAAAACCCCGCCAGATGAACAGCTGATTTTACGACTTCCTGTGCTGACTTAAGACAACCCGCGTCCCATTTGTGACCATAGGATGGACAAATACACTACGGTATGAAGTTATTAACAGTTAGCTTCTATGGCTAGGGTTGCCCAAAGTGCGGCACAGGGGCCATCTGTGGTCCGTGACTCGTTTGTCATCGGCCCTAAGCACATTACAAAAAACAAAAAAATAGAGATCTCATTTTAAACCCCTGGTGGGGAAATCTATCAAAATTAGGGTGGTCCCAAAAAGGTGGGATTTTTCAAATTGACCGTGTGTCGGTTTTAAAAGTGCTCTCCCTATGGTCAACATACGAAACAACAAGTGTGTGTAAAAATGCAAAGTGCTGCCCCTTTGGCCAACATATTTACACAAGTGTTTGTAATTTTTTTTTAAATGCGCCCCCTTTGGCCAAAATTAATTAAAACAATAAATAAATATTTTAATGCAGATATACTGTAATAACTTGAAGTAAATAATGAAGATTAAAAACCAATTACAAACAACAAATTTAAAAAAAGTAAAAATAAACAAAAAGCAGTCTTTTTCTCTTTTTCTTATAAAATTGGGAACAATTTCTCACATTTTTTCTGTTTCTGTAATATTGCAATATTTTCTCGTAAAATTATTTATTTTTTATGTAAAATTATTACTTTTTAATGTAAAATGATGACATTTGTCATATACAATTTTTTTTTATCACAATATTGCAACATTTTTTGTTGTTCTTGTAAAATAGTGACATTTGTTGAGTAAAATTATGACTTTTGTCATAATTTTTTGTCGATTATTGCTTATAATATTGCCAACATTTTAAAGTTTTCTTCTAAAATTGTGACTTTTGTCGAGTAAAATTACGACTCTTTTCATAAAATTGCCAAAATGTTTAGCTTTTCTTGTAAAATTGCGACTGTTATCATAATATCGCACAAATGTTCAGCTTTTCTTGTAAAATGTTGATTTGCGTTTAGTAAAATTACGACTTTTATTATAATACTGCCAAAATTCTAAGTTTTTCTTGTGAAATGGTGACCTTTTTCTTGTGAAATTCCAACTCATTTTTCAAAACAAGCTTTTTCATATTTGCATAGTATATATATATATTATTAATGTTGTAAATACAGATCTAACAATGTGTCGACTTCTTTCTTATACAATTGGGAACAATTTCTCATATTCTTTCTGTTTCTGCAATATTGCAATATTTTCTTGTAAAATTATTACTTTTTATGTAAAATTATTACTTTTTATGTCATGTAAAATTGTTACTTTTATCACAATATTGCCATTTTTTTTGTAAAATAGTGAAATTTTTTGGGTAAAATGATGACCTTTATCATAATTTTTGCCAAGTAAAATTCAGATTATTTTTTATAATATTGCCAAAATTTTAAAGTTTTCTTCTAAAATTGTGACTTTTGTCGAGTAAAATTACGACTCTTTTCATAAAATTGCCAAAATGTTAAGCTTTTCTTGTAAAATTGCGACTGTTGTCATAATATCGCACAAATGTTCAGCTTTTCTTGTAAAATGTTGACTTGCGTTGAGTAAAATTACGACTTTTATTATAACACTGACAAAATTCTACGTTTTTCTCGTGAAATGGTGACCTTTTTCTTGTGTAATTCCAACTCATTTTTCCCAACAAGGTTTTTCATATTTGCATCGTATATACAGTATATATTATTAATGTTGTAAATACACATCTAACAATGTGTCGACTTCTTTCTTATAAAATTGGGAACAATTTCTCATATTCTTTCTGTTTCTGTAATATTGCAATATTTTCTTGTAAAATTATTCCTTTTTTATGTAAAATTATTACTTTTTAATGCAAAATGATGACATTTGTCATGTAAAATTATTACTTTTATCACAATATTGCCCTTTTTTTTTTTTGTAAAATAGTGACATTTTTAGAGTAAAATTATGACTTTTGTCATAATTTTTGCCAAGTAAAATTCTGATTATTTTTTATAACATTGCCAACATGTTATAGTTTTCATCTAAAATTGTGACTTTTGTCGAGTAAAATTACTCCTCTTTTCATAAAATTGCCAAAATGTTAATCTTTTCTTGTAAAATTGCGACTGTTATCATAATATCGCACAAATGTTCTGCTTTTCTTGTAAAATGTTGACTTGCGTTGAGTAAAATTACGACTTTTATTATAATACTGCCAAAATTCTAAGTTTTTCTTCTGAAATGGTGACCATTTTCTTGTGAAATTCCAACTCATTTTTCCCAACAAGGTTTTTCATATTTGCATCGTATATACAGTATATATTATTAATGTTGTAAATACACATCTAACAATGTGTCGACTTCTTTCTTATAAAATTGGGAACAATTTCTCATATTCTTTCTGTTTCTGTAATATTGCAATATTTTCTTGTAAAATTATTACTTTTTATGTAAAATTATTATTTTTTATGTCATGTAAAATTATTACTTTTATCACAATATTGCTAATTTTTTTTTTGTAATATAGTGACATTTTTTGAGTAAAATGATGACCTTTGTCATAATTTTTGCCAAGTAAAATTATATTATAACCGGATAGCTCGGTTGGTAGAGCGGCCGTGCCAGCAACTTGAGGGTTGCAGGTTCGATCCCCGCTTCCGCCATCCTAGTCACTGCCGTTGTGTCCTTGGGCAAGACACTTTACCCACCTGCTCCCAGTGCCACCCACACTGGTTTAAATGTAACTTAGATATTGGGTTTCACTATGTAAAGCGCTTTGAGTCACTAGAGAAAAGCGCTATATAAATATAATTCACTTCACACTTCACTAAAATTCCGATCATTTTTTATAATATTGCCAAAATTTTAAAGTTTTCTTCTAAAATTGTGACTTTTGTCGAGTAAAATCACGACTCTTTTCACAAAATTGCCAAAATGTTAAGCTTTTCTTGTAAAACTGCGACTGTTGTCGAGTAAAATTCCAACTTTTATCACAAATGTTCAGTTTTTCTTGTCTTGACTTTTATCATAACACTGACAAAATTTTACCTTTTTCTTGTGAAATTCCAACTCATTTTTCCCAACAAAGTTTTTCATATTTGCATAGTATGTATATATTATTAATGTTGTAAATACAAATCTTTATACAGTTTATTTAGATCGGGTGGTCCTTAAGAGGTAGGCTTTTTTTCGGACGTCTCAAGAAGGTAACAAATACAAGAATGTGTGTGTGTAAGTGACGGTGAGGAGGAAGGCAAGGTCTGTAATCACCTAATCCAAACATTCACTCAGGGAATCTCATTACTAGACCTAACGGTTCCATTTGAACCTTATCTGGTTTCAATCAGACGCCTCTCATTTGGAGCGAGCCACAGAAACCTGATTCCTTTTGTCGAGAACTCTTTGCTATCAAGGGGGTCTCCTTTTTGTTTTTTTGTCGGCCCCTTCCGTCGCCGCCGTGTTTCGCATTCGACTTCGGTGGCGGTAAAACACGCTGCTTCTCGTCAAGCAGCTCGCGGGTAGCTGTGAGTGACAAACGGACAGCGGAGGCGACCCCCTGGCACTGTTCGAGCCCCACACTCCTTCATCCGCATGCAAACGGACATTAAAATGAAACCCGAGCCCGGCCCTGGAATCCTCTCGCCTGTGTGTATGCACATATGGTTTTCGAGGGGCGTGGGGGTCAGTCAGAGGTGAGCGGGATGCGACGTCACCTCCCGCAAACGAACCCTGTCTCAGGAATCCCCCGGATTAAAGAACTCTAGAAGGTTTGAGAGTGGAGAGATAATCACAGGATCTGGAATTCAACAATAACAAACCAGCCATATATCTACCTGTCTCCGGCCTTCCTCCCTCACACGGCCACAGGGTCAAGCAAATGGCTGCGTTCCATCAACGTTCCACCCTCCACCCCCCCCAACAACTTCTTACCTTCTAATGATTTTGCTGTTAGGATCAAATATGACCTGGGAAGCTAAACTGCCCATTTTGTCTCCAATTATATTAAATATATCGTCATGTTTGGCAATGATTACGGATTGAACATTTTCAACAGTTTGCTTCTTTAGTTATCGTAATAATCTGATTTATGTTTCCACTGCGGGATTTATTGGCAGGACGAAGGGCCTGATTTTCTAGGATCCAAACTAGGGTTGTACGGTATACCGGTATTAGTATAGTACCTAGGGATGATGTTTGATAAGAAATTATCGAGTTCGAGCCTATTATCGAATCCTCTTATCGAACCGATTCCTTATCAATTCTCTTATCGAGTCCAGATAGGTTGTTGTATATGGAAAAAAAAAACACACAATATTTGGTTTAGCAAAAGCTCACTTTTATTATATAAGAAAAAAATAAAATCTAATAAATAAATAAATATTAACTGTTACCCCCCTAAAAAAATAAAATAAATAAATATTGACTGTTGTCACCCAAAGTATATTAAGTGGGATTTTTAAGAAAAACAAATATATACAGTTACACAAAAACAACCTGTCTCTGTGATCACTATAGGTGTTTAAATAATAATATAGTGTTAAATAAAATCAGTCCCTTGGGCACAAAACTGAAAATAATACAGCTCTCCAAAAAGTGCACTTTGCTGCTATTTGACATAACTGTTTGTTATGATGCTTTGACATTTTTGCACTTTATTTCTTTATTGAAAGACAATTCTATGAAGAGAAAAGTTGTTTACAAATGTGGTTACAATGCTAAAAAATGAATAGTTAAAGCTAAAAAAATAAATACACTTTATTGAGTTAACATTATTTCTTTATGGGGGAAAGATGCGATGTTATGAGCTCGGCTAGAGCAGTGTTTTTCAACCACTGTGCGGGATACAGTCTAGTGTGCCGTGGGAGATTATCTAATTTCACCGATTTGGGGTAAAAAATGTTTTTTGCAAACCAGTAATTATAGTCTGTAAATGATGTGTTGTTGTTGAGTGTTGGTGCTGTCGAGAGCTCGGCAGAGTAACCGTGTAATACTCTTCCATATCAGTAGGTGGCAGCAGGTAGCTAATTGCTTTGTAGATTTCGGAAAACAGCGGGAGGCAGCGTAGAGGTAAAAGGGTGTCTAATGCTAAAACCAAAAATAAATAAAAGGTGAGTGCCCCTAAGAAAAGGCATTGAAGCTTAGGGAAGGCTATGCAGAACGAAACTAAAACTGAACTGGCTACAAAGTAAACAAAAACAGAATGCTGGACGACAGCAAAGACTTACTGTGGAGCAAAGATGGCGTCCACAATGTAACATCCGAACATGACATGACAATCGACAAAGTCCCCACGAAGAAGGATACAAACATAGTAGATGCGGGAAATATCGCTCAAAGGAAGACCTGAAACTGCTCCAGGAAAATACCAAAAAAAGAGAAAAAGCCACCAAAATTGGAGCGCAAGACAAGAACTAAAACACAACACACAGGAAAACAGCAAAAAAACTCCAAATAAGTCACGGCGTGATGTGACAGGTGGTGACAGTACACCTACTTTGAGACAAGAGCTATATTGATGCATGCTTGGTTATTCTTTAAAGTCATATCCAACAATTACGACTTTTTACTGTCAACCGAGTTTCGTTGTTTAATGATTTCTGCTGGTGGTGTGCCTCCGGATTTTGTCAACACAAAAAATGTGCCTTGGCTCAAAAAAGGTTGAAAATCACTGGGCTAGGGAATATAACAACTACACTACCCAGCATGCAACGGGAGTGACGAGCATGCGCGGTAGCCCCGAAAAGTGTTGTTGCATGTCGCCACGCCGGCAGCTAAGAATGTGGTTATGAGCACGCTGTGAAAGTAAACGTCAAGAACTCAGCCAACACGCCTCGTCTGCATTATTTATAATTAGACAGACAACACATAAACAGTGTGATTTTGTTTTGTTTACAAGGAAAGAAAAACCAAAGTTAAAAAAGGGAGTTATATGTTGTATATATATATGTATGTGCTGCGGTTGCTTTAAGAAGGTTGCGACAGCTGCCGTAAAGGAGGTGCGTTGCTAGCCTGGTTGCTATGTTTCCGGTTGGTCGTAAAAGTGCTCGTCATGTGTTTGTACCCTGCTCAAATCTCCCAGTAAAGTTATTCATTGGATTATACCTTTTGTTTTGAACTTTATTACACCTTGGAGCGCTTTTTCCGGTCCATTGTTTTTCCTGCTTTCCCTATCTGCACCTAATGACTGAGCTACGTGACGTCATTTCTTGTGATGTCCCACGGGGCATTTCTGGTCGGGACGGGATTCGAATAAAGAACCAACTCTTTTTCTTTACTATAGTGGTCTCGATAACGGATACCGGTTCTCAAAAAGGGATTCGAGTCCGAGGACTCGGTTCTTTTCTTATCGAACAACCGGGAAAACCGGTTTCGAGTATCATCCCTAATAGTACCGCAATACTAATGAATCATATTCGGTACTATACCGCCTCTGAAAAGTACCAGATAGAGGAAAATGAAGAAGTAAATTTTTCAGGATTTATGCAGATCCCAAATACAGATCAGCAGGTACCAGAAGGTAAGAAAAGTTGCTTTTGCATAATATTGCAAAACAAAACGCCAGATAATGTCTTACTTTATACACTCACACGACAATAATACTCATATTTATAACGCGCCGATAATTAATCAGGCGGTGCGACTTACCAAAGTCGTACTAAAACATATTGATAGATTTTTGAGAGCCGTGTGTAAAGTTTTATATTTTCAATGGAACATTTAAAATGTTGGTGTTGGTTACTTGAGCGATATTGCAATGATAGTGCTGTCTGCACTTATCTCTTATGTTTGACTGCCATCTACTGGTCACACTTATCATTACACCATGTACCAAATAAAATAGCTTCGAGGTGAGTAAGCTCAACCAAACTTATTCCATACATTAGGCGCACCGGGTTATAAGGCGCACTGTCGAGTTTTGAGAGAAAAAAAGGATTTTAAGTTTGCCTTACAGCACTGTTTTTCAACCTTTTTTGAGCCAAGGCACATTTTTTTCATTGAAAAAATCCCGAGGCACACCACTCGCAGAAAACATAAACAAATGCCAATATTGACGGTAAAAAGCCGTTGTCGCAATTGTTGGATATGAATTCAAACCATAACCAAGCATGCATCACTATAGCTCTTGTCTCAAAGTAGGTGTACTGTCACCACCTGTCACATCACACCCTGACTTATTTGGACTTTTTTGTTGTTTTCCTGTGTCTAGTGTTTTACTTCTTGCCTTGCACTCCTATTTTGGTGTTGATTGTCATGTCATGTACAGATGTACTTTGTGGACGCCGTCTGCTGCTCCACACGCTGTAAGTCTTTGCTGTCGTCCAGCGTTCTGTTTTTGTTTACTTTGCAGCCAGTTCAGTTTTAGTTTCGTTCTGCATAGCCTTCTCTAAGCTTCAATGCCTTTTCTTAGCGGCACTCGCCTTTTGTTTATTTTTGGTTTCAGCATTAGACACCTTTTTACCTGCACGCTGCCTCCCGCTGTCGTCTGCATATTGTGATCACGACAAACCATGTTCTCGACATCCACAAAGCAATCAGCTACCTGCTGCCACCTACTGATATGGAAGAGTATTACATGGTTACTTTGCGGGTTATAATTACTGGTTGGAAAAAAATATTTTTAACCCAATTAGGTGAAATGACATCATCTCCCACGGCACACCAGACTGTAGCTCACGGCACAGTGGTTGAAAAACACTGGTCTACAGGAGTATTTTCTAGGGATGACACGGTTTTTGTTTTTTCAGGAAAATTGATGATATTTTGGAGTTTGGAAAGTGGTTGAAAAACACTGCCTTACAGTCCGGAAAATACGTTAGTCTATGTGGAGAAAAAAAACACTGAAGGACACCAAAACTGGTTTTAATCAGCCCCGGAAGTCCTCAAGCAGCTATAAAAAATATATTTATAAAATAATGTTGATGAATACACGATTTGTCCGAATTTTTTTATTTCTGACTGTCCAAAATGTTGAAACACACATGTCGGACGGAGGATTCTCGTCTGTGCAGCCGTGTGTGGAACTGTCAGTTTGCGCGTCCTTCCCGCACGTGCTAAAAAAAGCGCAAAAAAGTGCTGGCAAAACAGCGATGAGCGTTGATAAATTACATTGTGCGTGCTAAATAATTATATATGCATCTTCTCCTCCCTGTATCATATATTTTGCAAATAAATGAAGACAGAGATGCAAAATGGATGGCACACCTTATTCTGCTCACTTAACAGACACAATCCACTTTCTACACGTTTAGTAGATCAGCTTTGCGTGTGCTATCAGGTTTGCACATGTTTTAGTACACGCAAACCTTTAGTAAACCAGACCCTAAGTGTAATTGAGTAACTAAATGACATATTGTAGTAGTAACAGAAACGCAGCAATAGGGGTGTGTACTAAATTGAGCACTTTAATATGTACTGCCCGAATTCCGTTGGTACTATCAAGTGTCGATTCACATGAATTCGAACGGGTCCAGCAAGCCTGCCTTCAAAATGCGCTAGGTCGATGCTAATTTCCATTTTTTCCACTGGCCAATTCGACTCCTCCAAAATCAAAAATGTACACTACAATCAAACAACTGGTGTGTAATAAGTACAATACTTACAGTACAAATACTTTGTAGGGCTCAATAAAAGACAAAAATGACATCTTCAACTTAAAGGCCTACTGAAACCCACTACTACCGACCACGCAGTCTGATAGTTTATACATCAATGATGAAATCTTAACATTGCAACACATGCCAATACGGCCGGGTTAGCTTACTAAAGTGCAATTTTAAATTTTGCGCGAAAAATCCTGCTGAAAATGTCTCGGTATGATGACGTCTGCGCGTGACGTCACGGATTGTAGAGGACATTTTGGGACAGCATGGTGGCCAGCTATTAAGTCGTCTGTTTTCATCGCAAAATTCCACAGTATTCTGGACATCTGTGTTGGTGAATCTTTTGCAATTTGTTCAATGAACAATGGAGACAGCAAAGAAGAAAGCTGTAGGTGGGAAGCGGTGTATTGCGGGAGGTATTGTGCCGGATAACGCACCCCCGCTGTAGAATGCACCCCCTGACTGGTGTGCCGGATAACACAGCCGGTGTTTCATTGTTTACATTCCCGAAAGATGACAGTCAAGCTTTACCTTTGGCCTGTGGAGAACTGGGACAACAGAGACTCTTACCAGGAGGACTTTGAGTTGGATACGCAGACACGGTACCGTGAGTACGCATGCAGCTGCGGCTTCCAAACATTTGATCGCTTGCCCGTACGTGCATGTCACATACATAACTGTGGGGACTTTGGGGAAATATATGTGCTGTATGAACTTAGGGGAGGTGAACGGTACTTTGGGCTGTGGGATTGAGTGTGTTGTGCAGGTGTTTGAGTTGTATTGGCGGGTTATATGGACGGGAGGGGGAAGGTGTTTGTTATGCGGGATTAATTTGTGGCATATTAAATATAAGCCTGGTTGTGTTGTGGCTAATAGAGTATATATATGTCTTGTGTTTATTTACTGTTTTAGTCATTCCCAGCTGAATATCAGGTCCCACCCGCCTCTCACAGCATCTTCCCTATCTGAATCGCACCCACTGTCCTCTAGTCCTTCACTCTCACTTTCCTCATCCACAAATCTTTCATCCTCGCTCAAATTAATGGGGAAATCGTCGCTTTCTCGGTCCGAATCGTTCTCGCTGCTGGTGGCCATGATTGTAAACAATGTGCGGATGTGAGGAGCTCCACAACCTGTGACGTCACGCGCATATTGTCTGCTACTTCCGGTACAGGCAAGGCTTTTTTATCAGCGACCAAAAGTTGCGAACTTTATGGTCGATGTTCTCTACTAAATCCTTTCAGCAAAAATATGGCAATATCGCGACATGATCAAGTATGACACATAGAATGGACCTGCTATCCCCGTTTGAATAAGAAAATCACATTTCAGTAGGCCTTTAATGCCAAAAGACACAGAGGACCAACTGCAATCAATGCATTCTTGCTGTGATATCCTAGTACATTGATTCTGAAACTGTGCTACATGTACCACTAGTGGTACGTGGGCTCTATCCTGTGGTATGCCAAAGTTTGAGTTTGAGTTTCAAGTTTATTCACAATACCATATTACAATTACAACAGTAGTGAATATCCAATTTAAGGATGGTGGCATATGAAAGGGTCTCCCAGATAAGCAAGAAGAAGCTTTTAGCAGGGGGTCCAGAGGTCAGTATATACATGGAATGCTGAAACATGGTGGCAAGCACAAAAACAAGCATACACATACATACATACATTCATTCAACCATGCAAAACCCAACAGTAGTACCCCACATGAGACATTAGAGACAGGTGGTTAATAGGTATGATTTCAGTTTATTTTTGAAGTTGGAGAATGAATACAGCATCCTGAGGCTCTCATCAAGCCGGTTCCAGATCTTTGGTCCCCTGCATACAACACTTCGAGCGGTACAAGTCAGTAGACCATGTTTACCTGATATCAGATCTAAGTTCCGAGTGTTGTGGGCATGCTGGGGATGTCGAGTGGGGGCTTTAACCTTGGACCATGACAGGGCCCGTATGATTTTCTTTTGCATGGATTCTAATTTGTGAAGGTAGCTATTGTTGCGTTTGAACCAGTTGTTCCTCCCAGGGAATTCAAGTCACAAGTCGCTCCCCAGCTCTTTACGACACTTAAAGCTGAGTTGAAAAACCACCAGAGACAGAATAGGTATTTTGTAATATATTTGCAAAGCTTTGCATATATACATTGACAGAGACAGCATAGAACTTTCGGATCGCCCCGCTAAGATGGTCTGCCCCCCTCGACCAAAACCCCTCTCCTCTTAAGTGTCTCTTCCTTCCCCCCTGGCAGTCATGTCTCTCTAGCCAAAACAAATGCTTATTATCGCTCTCTCTAACATTCCTCCCTTCAAGGTTAAGCACACAGTTTTGCAGACAACCAAAAGACCACATTTGGAAGAAAAACACTAGCTGTTTTGTAATATGACAATGAAATGAAAAGAAGTAACACTTAAATTCGGATATATGTAAATATCTGCCTCCGGCACTATGGAAGGTGTTACACCAGATGACATTACAGTAGTTTAGATGTAGTTCAAAGAGGGTTTTGTATAGAGTAAGTAGAGCATAAAGAAGAAGATAATGACGAAGGTGAAAGAACAGGCCAACATATTTGGATAATTTGTTTAACAGATGGCTAACGTGACATTTGATATTGAGGTATTCGTCAATGATGACCCCCAGGAATTTTGTGGAGTTCACTCTCTGTATTTCCTGCCCATTGATGTTGATAGAGCAGTGCTTAGTATTTGTCCGTTTTTTCTTAGAACAAAATAAAATACAATTTGTTTTATTGACATTAAGTGAGAGCTTATTACATTTGAACCAGAAATCCACTTTCACAAGCTCTGAATTGACAGTTTCTCGTAGATCGAGTAGGCTCCCGTGTGAGGTAAACAAATTTGTATCGTCAGCAAAAATGATTGTCTGATAAGTTTCGGAGGAGTTTACGAAATCATTTATGTATAGGATGAAAAGGAGAGGCCCCAAGATGGATCCCTGGGGAACCCCATAATTTATGGTCACACAGGGTGAGTTGTGATCATTGACGCATACACATTGTTGCCTTCCGTATAGGTAAGAACGGAACCAATCGAGAACCACCTGATTATAGTGTTTTATTGTCCTATATTCAAACAGTGCCACTGTTCAAAATGTGTGTAATGTTACAGTGGCCAAGATATTGAATATATTAGTTAAATAAAACCTCTGCAGTGTTTTATACTTAGGCTTACTAGGCCACTTTATTTTAATGTTGGTCATTATGGTGGCACTTGGAGAGCCAAGTGTTTTCTGAGGTGCTACTTGGTGAAAAAAGATTGAGAACCACTGCCCTAGTCCTATTAAAAGAATTAAACTTATCATAATTGTTTTGGCTTTATTTACAGACCGTGGCGCACGTTCAGTTTTTTCGGTCTGGAAAACTACCCACTGTGTAGTGCGTCGTAGTCCATACACTACTGTCACCTGGTGTCTTGGAATTGCAACTGCATGTAAAGTCTACCATACAACACTTGCCAATTAGACCCAAATATGTAAGAACGCAAAATACAACAACTGGAGAGCACAGTCATTATCAATGTTAAATGTTCAATAAAAAAGATTGTATTTTTTAAACAAATTAACTTTTTTTTTTTACCAGATAAACAAACAAAAAGACCAGGCTTTCTGTTCCGCCGCTCCCAGTCTGTGGAACTCTCTCCCTGACCACCTGAGGGCACCACAGACTGTGGATGCTTTTAAAAAAGGCTTAAAAACCTTTCTTTTTAAAAAAAAGCCTTTTTTTAGATATATGCATACTAGTTTTAGCTATTTGGCTGTTCTAGTTTTTATTTTTTTTTATTTTTTATTATCTTTTTATTTTATTTTTTTATTTTTTTATACACTGTAGCACTTTGAGGTTGTTTACTCAATGTAAAGTGCTTTTTACAAATAAAATCTATTATTAATATTATTATTATTATTATTATTATAAAAACACAGAAAAGAAACGCAAATCGGTACCGTTGAGTACCACGATCAATTCTCCGTACTTGGGTATCTGTTCAAATTTGAATGGTACCCATCAATACCCAGCATTGATTTGCCTCTACCTTTTACCAAAATATTGCCACAATTATATGGGCTTTCACCAGTGTTGGGTTAGTTACTGAAAAACAGTAACTAGTTACAGTTACTAGTTACTTTATTTCAAAAGTAACTCAGTTACTAACTCAGTTACTTACACCAAAAAGTAATGCGTTACTGTGAAAAGTAACTATTTAGTTACTTCTTCTACTTTTTTTTTTTAAAGCTCCCATTAATGCCCTTTTAGCCTTCATTTCAGTACTGTTATTGCACTGGAGAATAATACAATCTGTTGATCAACTTGACATACATTTGCATCACTGAACTCTGCTAAAAGTTAAAGTTAAAGTTAAAGTACCAATGATTGTCACACACACACTAGGTGTGGCGAGATTATTCTCTGCATTTGACCCATCACCCTTGATCACCCCCTGGGAGGTGAGGGGAGCAGTGGGCAGCAGCGGTGGCCGCGCCCGGGAATCATTTTGGTGATTTAACCCCCAATTCCAACCCTTGATGCTGAGTGCCAAGCAGGGAGGTAATGGGTCCCATTTTTATAGTCTTTGGTATGACTCGGCCGGGGTTTGAACTCACAACCTACCGATCTCAGGGCGGACACTCTAACCACTAGGCCACTGAGTAGGTAAGCAATGTGCTCTACATACAACACACAAAGACAAAGATATGTTTCAAAGGGCCAATTTATTTCAGGCCAGAACAAATTGACAAAACTATTTTAAATAGCTGCAACATAACATACATAAGTAACAAACAGCATAAGAACACTAACACTAACCACGTTAAACCCAGATTACGAACTAATAAAGGTCTTAACTCATTCTCTTTCTATGCCACTTCAATATGGAATGCACTCCCAACAGGTGTAAAAGAAAGGGCATCTCTATCCTCCTTCAAAACCGCACTAAAAGAACACCTCCAGGCAACTACAACCCTAAACTAACACCCTCCCTTCCACATAATACCTCTTCGGATTGTAAATAATCAAATGTAGACACTTTTTCTTATACTCTCTGATCTCTCTCTCTGTGTCCACTACTTGCTATACATATCCTACCAAGTCAGTCCTACACTGTTTCAATGTCCATTTCTCAGATGATGCAATTGTTGATGACTGAAGTGTTGATACCAACCAAACCTAACCCCCCCCCCCCCCCCCCCCTCCATATACCACACCCCGGATTGTAAATAATGTAAATAATTCAATGTATATACCCTGATGATTATCTTGTGTGATGACTGTATTATGATGATAGTATATATTTGATAGTATATATCTGTATCATGAATCAATTTTAGTGGACCCCGACTTAAACAAGTTAAAAAACGTATTTGGGTGTTACCATTTAGTGGTCAATTGTACGGAATCTACTAATAAAAGTTTCAATCAATCAATCAATCAACAACATAGCTGTAAACCTGGCTTCACCTAAGGAAGGCACACGTGACATACACAGACAGATTTGAATTGTTGTTTTGGGCAGGAGACGAGATCTTTGATCCAAGACACAACTTACATTTAACCAAAATGTTCTTTTCTTTGTGCTCGACAAAAGAAAAGAAGTGAGAATATCTCATACTTGCCAACCCTCCCGAATTTCAGTGCCTCTCCCTGGAACAACCATTCTCCAAATTTCTCCCGATTTCCAGCCGGACTTAAAGCACGCCCCTCCAGGTCCGTGCGGATCTGAGTGAGGACAGCCTGTCGTCACGTCCGCTTGGCCAACCAAAAAGTAACCACAGAACACTATACCGTATAGTCGTATAGTGTTCTGTGGTTACTTTTTTGTTGGCCAACGGTTTACGTTGTATTGCGCACCCCCCCCCCCCCCACGCTACCTTTCAACTGCTACGTAAACAGCATGATGTCATAGCACGGGCACAATGGCCTTTTCCCCCGGCATTTCACTGATGTCCAACTCTATCCTACCACCACCGCGTCATATTATATGACTATGGTTGATGCCCCAAGGGGAGGGTGCTTAAAAACTGTACTGTCGGTGGAAACGAGGCCGTAGACCACATTCTCAACTGTCACTGCAGACCCGGTGTGTGGCTTTGTTGTTCTGCAGCGTAGAAGCTGAAAGCTTAGAGGTCTGGATCTTAAGAACGCTTCCTCTGAGACTTCCCTCGGTGCCACGGGCACTGTGGCTTGAGCCATTTCTGGGTTGAATTAACAGTTGAGCAGGGGAAGCGGTGACTTGTATCTGCGGGGGGGGGTTACCGGGGTCTGCTGTAGGGGTCCTCGTAGGGCAGGTATGATTTACATAGCTGTGTGAGAGAGAGTCCAGGATCTAAGTCTCCTCGTTCCAGGAGGAACCTTTGCAAGGAGAGGTGCTGCATTGTGTGTGATTTATGTTCTTGAACTCCATTGGATGACAGCTTCATTATTTATTTCTGTTTGTTTGTTCAAGGCTGTTTCGGGTACAATATGTTTCTAAGACTTTGTTTAAAACTAGCGGAGATTCGGCACCGTCTCATTTTTAGATCTCATGCTTTGTAGATGTTTGTCTCTGTCGCCCTACATGACACCAAGTATAATTTATCCTCTCGGTGCTACTTTCTCAGGCAGGGAAATTGCCTTGCAAAGAGGCCAAGGGTTGCCGATGGAGAGTAAGATATTTCATCAGTGAAAACTATAGTAAGTAGCCTGAGGTTAGGAGGAACTAATGATATACGGTCTTGTCCAAAGGATGCATGAGACACTGTTGTCTTCAGAAAACTTCCTTAAACTGCTTTTTGATGGTGCATTTGTTATGTGCTCAACCAAGCGTCATCTGGACGCCAACATTTTTTCAACATGTTCTTCGATTTTTTTTCCACACACTGCTGTTGTGTATGTAATTCTACGCCTCTGTACAACAAACAGTAGTATCAGAGCTGTGACAAACACTGGACACTACTTATGAGTACCTTTCACATTTTAACCAATATGCTAACAATTATTGGTACCTGGGAATCATGACTGGGACTCAACAGTACTAATTTGCTGTTCATGGGTTAATAAATGTTCATTTGTTTCATAATAAAATAGAAACAAATATATTTACAGTAAGCTGATAATTCTAACTGGACTGTCCAGTTGTTTTCTTATACTTCTGAGTTTTATTTACAAGTATGCATTTATTTCAGTTTGTGCTAAGTGTGTGGCTGTAGTCAGGAAGTAGTATTTGCCATTAAGTTGAATGTGCCAGTCTTGTCTTGTGTTGATCTTTACAAAGTGTTTATACTGTAAGGGTTTGATTTACAACGTGTTTGCGTCTAATACAATGTGTGTTGTCAAATGATTATTTTCTTTTAATCAGGATTAATCATATTTACTCCAAAAACATTGCTTTAGTTATCTGTAGTACTTTTGTTGTCAGCATTTCCAGATCGTTCACTGCTTGTTGTCGATGTACAATCAATCAATCAACGATTCTTTTTAAAGCTCTTAATTACAGGTGCCTCGAAGGGCTTCATCAAACCACAATGACATCACTGGTCGGAACCCACATCCTGGGTGACCGGCTGCAATGGATGCCAAGTCTGGACATCCATCCATCCATTTCCTACCGCTTGTCTCCTTCGATTATTTCAAATTATTTGTGAAAATGTGAGAGTCCAGTCCATTGGGGGCAAGCAGAGGATTGTAGGAGGTCTCCATTCAGGTCATAGAGGAGTGGTCCACATTGGGTCATGACTGAGAATAGCTAGCATTTCCTCGAGACTGGTATCTCCCTAGGGATTATCCGTGGCTATCTGGTAACCTCTCCTTGCACTCGTTTTTAAATGGTTGTACAGTTTTCATACAGTACATTTATTATTAGTATATCTTAAATATAAATCTCCTCAAGGGAAAAGCCTATATGCTCGAGTGGGCTGAACAAACCCCAATGACATTACTGGTCGGAACCCACATCCTGGGTGACCGGCTGCAATGGATGCCAAGTCTGTACATCCATCCATCCATTTTCTACCGCTTGTCCCCTTCGATTATTTCAAATTATTCGTGAAAATGTGAGAGTCCAGTCCATTGGGGGGCAAGCAGAGGATTGTAGGAGGTCTCCATTCAGGTCATAGAGGAGTGGTCCACACTGGGTCATGACTGAGAATAGCTAGCATTTCCTCGAGACTGGTATCTCCCTAGGGATTATCCGTGGCTATCTGGTAACCTCTCCTTGCACTCGTTTTTAAATGGTTGTACAGTTTTCATACAGTACATTTATTATTAGTATATCTTAAATATAAATCTCCTCAAGGGAAAAGCCTATATGCTCGAGTGGGCTGAACAAACCCCAATGACATTACTGGTCGGAACCCACATCCTGGGTGACCGGCTGCAATGGATGCCAAGTCTGTACATCCATCCATCCATTTTGTACCGCTTGTCCCTTTCGATTATTTCAAATTATTCGTGAAAATGTGAGCGTCCAGTCCATTGGGGGGCAAGCAGAGGATTGTAGGAGGTCTCCATTCAGGTCATAGAGGAGTGGTCCACACTGGGTCATGACTGAGAACAGCTAGCATTTCCTCGAGCCTGGTATCTCCCTAGGGATTATCCGTGGCTATCTGGTAACCTCTCCTTGCACTCGTTTTTAAATGGTTGTACAGTTTTCATACAGTACATTTATTATTAGTATATCTTAAATATAAATCTCCTCAAGGGAAAAGCCTATATGCTCGAGTGGGCTGAACAAACCCCAATGACATCACTGGTCGGAACCCACATCCTGGGTGACCGGCTGCAATGGATGCCAAGTCTGGACATCCATCCATCCATTTCCTACCGCTTGTCTCCTTCGATTATTTCAAATTATTTGTGAAAATGTGAGAGTCCAGTCCATTGGGGGCAAGCAGAGGATTGTAGGAGGTCTCCATTCAGGTCATAGAGGAGTGGTCCACACTGGGTCATGACTGAGAACAGCTAGCATTTCCTCGAGACTGGTATCTCCCTAGGGATTATCCGTGGCTATCTGGTAACCTCTCCTTGCACTCGTTTTTAAATGGTTGTACGGTTTTCATAAAGTACATTTATTATTAGTATATCTTAAATATAAATCTCCTCAATGGAAAAGCCTATATGCTCGAGTGGGCTGAACAAACCCCAATGACATCACTGGTCGGAACCCACATCCTGGGTGACCGGCTGCAATGGATGCCAAGTCTGTACATCCATCCATCCATTTCCTACCGCTTGTCTCCTTCGATTATTTCAAATTATTTGTGAAAATGTGAGAGTCCAGTCCATTGGGGGCAAGCAGAGGATTGTAGGAGGTCTCCATTCAGGTCATAGAGGAGTGGTCCACACTGGGTCATGACTGAGAACAGCTAGCATTTCCTCGAGACTGGTATCTCCCTAGGGATTATCCGTGGCTATCTGGTAACCTCTCCTTGCACTCGTTTTTAAATGGTTGTACGGTTTTCATAAAGTACATTTATTATTAGTATATCTTAAATATAAATCTCCTCAATGGAAAAGCCTATATGCTCGAGTGGGCTGAACAAACCCCAATGACATCACTGGTCGGAACCCACATCCTGGGTGACCGGCTGCAATTGATGCCAAGTCTGGACATCCATCCATCCATTTTCTACCGCTTGTCCCTTTCGATTATTTCAAATTATTCGTGAAAATGTGAGCGTCCAGTCCATTGGGGGGCAAGCAGAGGATTGTAGGAGGTCTCCATTCAGGTCATAGAGGAGTGATCCACACTGGGTCATGACTGAGAATAGCTAGCATTTCCTCGAGACTGGTATCTCTCCAGGGATTATCCGTGGCCATCTGGTAACCTCTCCTTGCACTCGTTTTTAAATGGTAGTACGGTTTTCATACAGTACATTTATTATTAGTATATCTTAAATATAAATCTCCTCAATGGAAAAGCCTATATGCTCGAGTGCACCTTCAGCGTGCTAAAAGTCATAAGTTAAGAATCTTTATTGTCCTTTCACAAGCATACACACTACACCAGTTCAACACAATTTGGTCACTGTTTCTCTCCTCAGTGCGGAATAGGTAAGTAATGGGTAAATAAAAAAATAAGGCTCTAAGTACAGTAGAACATTAGAGTCCCACTTTTAGTAAAAAACTGTACACTTTGAAGACACTATAATGTATGTATATATATATATATATATATATATATATATATATATATATATATATATGTATTATATAGTTGAGGTTTCTGTGGTTTATCCGTTATACAGTGCTCAATACCGGGGTAGAGCGGAATATACGTTAGGTCAGGAAAAAACACAGAGGATATATCATCCCTACAAGCCTGTTTCGCAGGTTTCCCTGCAAAACAGTTTCCCGGATTTTATTATTTATTATTTTAATAAAATCCCCTGATGAGCAGGGAAACCTGCAAAACAGGCTTGTAGGGATGATATAGCCTCTGTGTTTTTTCCTGACCTAACGTTTATTTATATATATATATATATATATATATATATATATATATATATATATATATATATATATGTGTGTTTGTATATGCATTATTTATGTACGTATATATATAAATATATACTTATATATGTATTTATGTATTATATATACATATACGTATACACATATATATATATATATATATATATATATATATATATATATATATATATATATGTATACATATATATATATATTTTTATATATATATATATATATACATATATATATACATATATATAGGTATGTCTATATATATATATATATATATATATATATATATATATACCTATGTCTATATACATATATATATATATATATGTACATATATTTATTATTTATGTATGTATATATATATATATATACATATATGTATTATGTATTATATATACATATATGTATACATATATATATATATATATATATGTGTGTTTGTATATGCATTATTTATGTATGTATATATATAAATATATACTTATATATGTATTTATGTATTATATATACATATACGTATACACATATATATATATATATATATATATATATATATATTTTTTTTTATATATATATATATATATATATATATAGGTATGTCTATATATATATATATATATATATATATATATATATACACCTATGTCTATATAAATATATATATATATGTACATATATTTATTATTTATGTATGTATATATATATATATATATACATATATATGTATTATATATACATATATGTATACATATATATATATATATATATATATATATATATATATATATATATATATATATATATATATATATATATATATACATATATATAAAAAATACTTGACTTTCAGTGAATTCTAGCTATAAATATACTCCTCCCCTCTTAACCCCGCCCCCAATCTCCCGAATTTGGAGGTTTCAAGGTTGGCAATTATGGATGTGACGTAGGGGGTCCCGCCCCTTCAAAACGCAGTCGTGTACAGGAAGTGATGTCATCAAATTGACAGCCCCCAATAGCTTCAACCGGCATCCAAAATGATTGAATGAATGAAAAATGAGACAGTTTTCGCACACAGAGAAATATTTAGCGCGACGTAAACGTTCGTAACCTGAAAAGGTCGCAAATAGAAGCGTTTGTAAATCGAGGTTTCACTGTATTCTTTTTTTTTTTCTAATATGCATCTTAGTTGTAGTTTTGATGACTAAATTTTACCGTTACAACTCTGATGTGGTTATTTTTGACATATCTCTGTGTGAAAGAGGGTATTTATTGTACGGCAACACCTTTAACACACTAACATTTCTTTGGGCTGCAGAATGAATTCAGACATGGATTAACGCTACTGACAAAAAAAGAAAACACAACAAATCTGCAAAGACACCGCCATCCACAGCAGAAGGTAAAATGTTCTCCCCTCGCTGCCGCATTCAAATGATTTGCTATGGCAGTCAGAAATCGAAAAGGGTTGTAAAAATTGACTTCCTGCAAAAGCACAGATAAATAAATTTCAGCCGTATTGACAGCAGCCAAACAGGGGGAAAAAAAGCTATTGCCTGGCTTTTAATTATTTAAGACATCGATCAGCAAAAGTGATTTATTCACCGCGGTTCGGTTAAGAGGTTTAATTGAGTCACAACATGGCAGACTTTTATTTCTTAATTCGGTTTGGATTGTGGGGAGATAGTAATGAGGCGTGCAAGTCTGAAGGAAGGCGATGATGGTGAGGATGATGATGCATAAGTTGGTCTTTGACCTCACCTCTTTGACTTTGAAACATCGATTTCATTCGTGTTGCATTGCATGGCAGTTTTCAATATGAGGCAACATAATACAAAAATAATCCATTTAGTCATCATATATTAACATGACATGAATACAAATGTAATCAAGTTGCAATTTAATAATCAGAAATGTTAATGAATAAACAAAAATACTATGCAATTCAATTTAATTATTTCAATTTAAATATTTAAAAAATTACAACAAATAATACACAACTATTACATTTCCCAATTCAACCTATCAATAGAATTAAATGATTTTTCAATTTTAATTAATTAATTGTTATTTTAACTAGAGATGTCCGATAATGTTTTTTTTTGCCGATATTCCGATATTGTCCAACTCTTAATTACCGATTCCCATATCAACCGATACCGATATATACAGTCTTAGAATTAACACATTATTATGCCTAATTTTGTTGTGATGCCCCGCTGGATGCATTAAACAATGTAACAAGGTTTTTCCAAAATAAATCAACTCAAGTTATGGAAAAAAATGCCAACATGGCACTGCCATATTTATTATTGAAGTCACAAAGTGCATTATTTTTTTTTTAACATGCCTCAAAACAGCAGCTTGGAATTTGGGACATGCTGAGGTGAGGTGGGCGGGGTTGGGGGAGGGTTAGGGGATAGCGTGGGGTGTATATTGTAGCGTCCCGGAAGAGTTAGTGCTGCAAGGGGTTCTGGGTATCTGGGTTTTAAGATGGGACTTAAATGCTTCTGGGTATTTGTTCTGTTGTGTTTATGTTGTGTTACGGTGCGGATGTTCTCCGGAAATGTGTTTGTCATTCTTGTTTTGTGTGGGTTCACAGTGTGGCGCATATTTGTAACAGTGTTAAAGTTGTTTATACGGCCACCCTGAGTGTGACCTGTATGGCTGTTGACCAAATATGCCTTGCATTTACTTGTGTGTGTGAAAAGCCGTAGATATTATGTGATTGGGCCGGCACGCAAAGGCAGTGCCTTTAAGGTTTCGTGGCGCTCTGTACTTCTCCCTACGTCCGTGTACCACTCCGTACAGCTGCGTTTTAGAAAGTCATACATTTTACTTTTTGAAACCGATACCGATAATTTCCGATATCACATTTTTAAGCATTTATCGGCCGATAATATCGGCAGTCCGATATTATCGGACATCTCTAATTTTAACCAATTATTTATTTGGCAATGGACGTCGAGTGGGTCTAGCATAATATTGTGAAAGTCCAGTCCATAGTGGATCTAACATAATAGTGAGAGTCCAGTCCATAGTGGATCTAACATAATAGTGAGAGTCCAGTCCATAGTGGATCTAGCATAATAGTGAGAGTCCAGTCCATAGTGGGGCCAGCAGGAGACCATCCCGAACGGAGACGGGTCAACAGCGCAGAGATGTCCCCAACCGATGCACAGGCGAGCGGTCCACCCCGGGCCCCGACTCTGGACAGCCAGAGACAAAGAAGGAGTGAAGTGAATCATATTTATATAGCGCTTTTCTCTAGTGACTCAAAGCGCTTTACATTGTGAAACCCAATATCTAAGTTACATTTTTAAACCAGTGTCGGTGGCACTGGGAGCAGGTGGGTAAAGTCTTAGACTTAGACTTAGACTTAGACAAACTTTAATGATCCACAAGGGAAATTGTTCAACACAATAGCTCAGTTACAATGATGGAAAGTGTAAGGATGGAAAGGACAATGCAGGTATAAATAGACTAATATAGCGATAAAAAATCTAACATATATACGAATATATACATAATATGTGTACAGAATAATATATATATACAGATATATTATATTATGTCTATAGTGCCCAAGGACACGACGGCAGTGACTAGGATGGCAGAAGCGGGGATCGAACCTGGAACCCTCAAGTTGCTGGCACGGGCCACTCTACCAACTGAGCTATACCGCCTAAGTGGCTTAAAACACGTCTTTCTGGGGCAGCGTCAGAGAAAGTTGTACACGTAAACCAACTACGGTGAGTTCAAGGACCGTCAAAATTAGTAGGGCAAAACGGCGCTGGCCAAATACTCTCATCAGTGAAGCGTGTATAACATAAACAATGGGACTTCTTACAACTAGGAAGGTTTGTGTGATGTTTGTTCTCCTACAGAAACATTATTAAAACAACAAATATATATAGGGTGGTGCTAAAGAGCCACCCTATGTATGTTTATTTTTTGTAAATGACTAAAATAGAAGGAAAGACCAACCTTTTGTGCTTATTGGAGGACATTTAGATGTGAACTGACTGTCCAGCTTTGCACAAGTAAACACTCTGAAGGACTGGTTGTATCTGAGATGCAAGCTGATATAATCCGATACTTGTTTTTGGCTTTTAGTGAACTGATATCAATATCCGATCCGGACCCCCTCCAGTTTTTGAAAATAATTAAGAGAGGAGTAAGACCTCTGTCTTTCCATCCTTGCTGCAAGATGCTCTGATCTGCTAAACTCCTCACTGCCAGCGACCGAGCCTTATGATCTCACATTAGACCGACATGGGAATGCCAGGATTAATGGCATTCCAAAGGGAAGATGGGGGCCCTCCAGGTTGTTGTCTCCGGCACAGTTTGAGGCTGCAGGGAACAGTCAGACGTTAGGACTGGAAGAAATTATGAGATGAAGAGTGTGGGTAATGGAAAAAGAGCGAGTGTTTTGTGGAAAGGCACCACAACAAAAAGATGGATGGATCAGATAGAAGGGTAGCATGCATCAGAAAGGAAGGGCCACAATTCTTCATGCCCTACTCTACACATACACACACACGGGTATGTAAGGGCACCTAATGGCCAGGTGAGGTTTGGCTCCAGTGTGCTGCAGGTGGAGGTGTGCTCCAAAATGAATTTCTCCATCATTCCGTCTTCTCTGGAGCTTTATAGCAGTGGGAGGAGTGTTTAGCAAGGCCTAGGGCATCATGGAGCCATTTGAGCCTTGAAGCTGTTTCAGAGTACATGCTTTGCTCCTTTGCTAGACAGCACTTTGACTGTGTGTTTGTGTTGTTGTCACATGTCAGAAATGTTCCAAATTGTGTCTTTTGACTAAAGTAAATATGCTTAAACACTGTACATATACAAATAAGAAGATATATATATATATATATATATATGTATGTGTGGGGAAAAAAAATCACAAGACTATTTCATCTCTACAGGCCTGTTTCATGAGGGGGGGGTACCCTCAATCGTCAGGAGATTTTAATGGGAGCATTCGCATACCATGGTTTATATAGGGCACAGAGTGGGTGGGTACAGGCTGGCCTAGGGGCGTGGTGATTGGTTCATGTGTTACCTAGGAGGTGTTTCCGTCTATGGCGGCATGTTGTTACAATTTCGCTGCGCTTGTTGAGGGATGACAGGTCTGGACGGTAGATAATAAACAGTTTCTCTTTCAAGCATAGGTTGCATCTTTTATTACCACTATTGTAAGGTGTGCTGGATGCAAGAATTTGCCATGTTATTGAATATTCAACATTATTGTCTTTGAGGTCCCAAATGTGTTTGCTGAGTTCTGTGGTATTTCGCAGGTTTTTGTTCCTGAAAGAAGCCTTGTGGTTGTTCCATCTGGTTTTGAATTCACCCTCGGTTAATCCTACATATGTGTCGGATGTGTTAATGTCCTTGCGTATTACCTTAGATTGGTAGACAACTGATGTTTGTAAGCATCCCCCGTTGAGGGGGCAATCAGGTTTCTTTCGACAGTTACATGCTTTGTTGGTTTTGGAGTCGTTCTGACTGGGGGTCGACGGCTCATTTGCAATTGTTTTGTTGTGGTTTGAGATGATTTGTCGTATATTGTTCATGCAGCTGTAGCTCAATTTGATGTTGTTCTTGTTGAATACTTTTCTTAGGTTGTTGTCTTTGGGAAAGTGTTTGTCAATCAGGTTGAGGAATTTGTGTCCAATGTTCGTTGAGACGTTTTTGCTGTATGGGGGGTTGTACCAGATGATGCCGTTTCGTTTTCTGTTCTTTTTTGGCTGGTTTCCTGGCGTGGGTTCATAGGTGAGGGTGAAATTGTATCCGCTTTCATCAAGGGCTTTTTGGTACGGGGGGGGGTGATTGATGATTGAGGGAACCCCCCCTCATGAAACAGGCCTGTAGAGATGAAATAGTCTTGTGATTTTTTTTTTTCCCACACATACATATATTGCGCTCTACTACGGTATTGAGCACTATTTTTTGGATAACCTTATTAAGACATATATATATATATATATATATATATATATATATATATATATATATATATATATATATATATATATATATATATATATATATATATATATATATATATATATATATATATTAGTGTTGTCCCGATACAATTATTTCGATACATTTCAGTACTTTTCTAAATAAAGGGGACCTCAATAAATTGCATTATTGGCTTTATTTTAACAAAAAATCTTACGGTACATTATACATATGTTTCTTATTGCAAGTTTGTCCTTAAATAAAATAATGAATATACTAGACAACTTGTCTTTTAGTAGTAAGTAAACAAACAAAGGCTCCTAATTTAACATATTCATACTTGCCAACCCTCCCGATTTTCCCGGGGCAACCATTCTCCCGAATTTCTCCCGATTTCCACCCGGACAACAATATTGGGGACGTGCCTTAAAGGCACTGCCTTTAGCGTCCTTTACAACCTGTCGTCACGTCCACTTTTCCTCCATACAAACAGCGTGCCGGCCCAGTCCCATGATATATGCGGCTTTTACGCACACATAAGTGAATGCAAGGCACAATTGATCAACAGTCATACAGGTCACACTGAGGGTGGCCGTATAAACAACTTTAACACTGTTACAAATATGCGCCACACTGTGAACCCACACCAAACAAGAATGACAAACACATTTCGGGAGAACGTCCGCACCGTAACACAACATAAACACAACAGAACAAATACCCAGAACCCCTTGCAACACTAACTGCGCTCACGGCTGTTTCTTTGGCTGATGAACTCTGCCAGAGGAGTCAATCCATGCAGTACTTTATAGGTCACGTTTAAGTCTGCAAATGTGTGAAGACTGTCCCAGTTTAAAATACTGTATTTTTTTTAGAATGGCACAGTGATGATAGTGCCTAGGTTTTTTTTTAATCCATAACCTTAATTGCTTGTTTGTACAAGATTTCCAATGTTGTTGTTTTTTTTTAACTCTGACCAGCCTGAGACCAGCTGGTAAAGCAATAGTTGAAGTGGCTGAAAATCCATCCATCCATCCATCCATTTTTCTACCGCGTATTCCCTTCGGGGTCGCAGGAGGCGCTGGAGCCTATCTCAGCTACAATCGGGCGGAAGGCGTTGTACACCCTGGACAAGTCGCCACCTCATCGCAGGGCCAACACATAAAGACAGACAAAATAAACTAAATTAATAATGAATATATTTGAACTAAACAAAGCGAATAAAACACAGCTTCACCACTTAAGTCATAATTTTACCGCTTAATTTTAGCTCCAGACTTCTTTTGTCGGCTTGGTATTGTCATTACTGCCTCGAGTGGTGGAAAAGTGTATTACAATCGAGCGCCGCTACGGCCTGGGTAGACCGCAGCTTGGAAACAGATATTTTTTTGGTGGGCCTCTAGGGGGCGCTCGCGGTCAAGAAACAGTGCACTGAATCGTTTAACGTGGTTCATACGTTGCTGAGCATCCCTCCAGGCTCTGCATCTGTCAATCCTTGGACTATGGTGCAGTTTCCTGCGTGGATTGTTTTCCCGAGATGCATAAGAATTGGATCGGACATAGCGTGAAGGTAAATACATGATTTAATTATTTTTCCAAAAAGTGTAAACAAAAGGCGCGCACAAGGCGGTGACGCAAAACTGGCTAAAGAACAAAAACTTACACTTAACGTAGACTATGGACATGAAACAAAAGAACTGCTAAACGTGACATTAACAAACAAAAACTTACTTGGAAAAGCATAGAAACGAGCATGGAACAATGGCATGGAAGCATGAACAGAATGCAGAGTAATGACGCCAGGTCGACTACCTGGCAACTATGGCTTAAATAATAGTCTCTCTGATAACAAACAGGTGCGTGAGTCTCATGAGGACAGGTGAAAACTAATGGGTCGCCATGGTGACAAAACAAACAAGGATGTGTAAAAAACAGGAACTAGTGGAGAACATAACTAAACTAGACATGATCACAAGACATGACAGCATCCCTTCGTCGATAAAAGTATCGTAGGATATTTTGTCTTCGTTTGCGCCTTCAGGACACTCATTGATGTCTTTCATGCCCAACGAGAAAATCATCAAATGCAAATACAATTTTGCAGCTTCACTTGACATTTCATTTCGAATTGCACGAAAATTTGCGAGGTTAAACTTGATTATTTTTACACAATTTGCCAATATGAGCTTGAAAGGATAGCTCTGAATCTATTATTAACCCAAGATATTGGCTGACAATTTGTATTCTTTCTCCATTAATATGTATGTCGGGGTCAGATGATACTTACTTTTTGTTTTAGTTACCGTATTTTTCGGAGTATAAGTCGCTCCGGAGTATAGGGCGCACCGGCCGAAGATGCATAATAAAGAAGAAAAAAAACATATATAAGTTGCACTGGAGTATAAGTCACATTTTTTGGGGAAATTTATTTGATAAAACCCAACACCAAGAATAGACATTTGAAAGGCAATTTAAAATAAATAAAGAATAGTGAACAACAGGCTGAATAAGTGTACGTTATGGCATAAATAACCAACTGAGAACGTGCCTGGTATGTTAACGTACGTAAGAGTCATTCAAATAACTATAACATATAGAACATGCTATACGTTTACCAAACAATCTGTCACTCCTAATCGCTAAATCCCATGAAATCTTATACGTCTAGTCCAGGGGTCGGCAACCCGCGGCTTCGGAGCCGCATGCGGCTCTTTGACCACTCTGATGCGGCTCAGCTTCATACTTGCCGACCTTCCCGATTTACCCAAGAGACTTCCGGACTTCAGTGCCTCTCTCTGTAATCTCCCAGGGCAATTATTCTTCGATTTTCACCCTATCAACATTAATAAGGGCATACTGTGATGAAACAGCATTTAGTGTTCTCTACAACTAGCAGTAACAGCGTGCCAGTCCTGGTACATGTTATATGCAGCTTTTGATTGCGTACGAAAGTGACAGCATGGCATACTTGGTCCACAGCCATACAGGTCACACTGACGGTTGCAATATAACCAACTTTAATACTCTTACTAATATGCGCCACACTGTGAATCCACACCAAACAAGAATGACAAACACATTTCGGGAGAACATCCGTACAGTAACACAACATAAACACAACAGGACAAATACCCAGAATCCCATGCATCTCTAATTCTTCCGGGCTACATTATACACCCCCTACCACCAACCCCCCGTCGGTTGAGGTGGGCGGGGTTTGGTGGTAGGGGGTGTATAATGTAGCCCGGAAGAGTTAGGGCTGCATGGGATTCTGGGTATTTGTTCTGTTGTGTTTATGTTGTGTTACTGTGCGGATGTTCTCCCGAAATGTGTTTGTCATTCTTGTTTGGTTTGGGTTCACAGTGTGGCGCATATTAGTAAGAGTGTAAAAGTTGTTTATATCGCCACCGTCAGTGTAACCCGTATGGCTGTTGACCAATTATGCCTTGCTGTTACTTTCGTGTACTAGCGGAAGCTGCATACATCATGTACCTGGACTGGCACGCTGTCAATGCTGGTTGTAGAGAGCGCTAAATGCATTGCCATCGCGGTACGTCCTTATTGTTGTTGTTAGGGTGAAAATCAGCAGACATTCGAGAGAAAGGTGGACTTAAGTTTCGGGGATCTCCCGGGAAAATCGGGAGGGTTGGCAAGTATGACGCTGTCAAGCGCCATTCATATAAAACTCGCGGGCTGCACTAACATAAAATTTTCTTATTAAGGTGCGGGCCGCGTGTTTTTGAGACCCCTGGTTTATATATAGCACAAAGCAAAAAAAAGTGTTATCCATCCATCCATTTTCTACCGCTCATTCTCTTTGGGGTCGCGGGGGGCGCTGGAGCCTATCTCAGCTACAATCGGGCGGAAGGCGGGGTACACCCTCATGGGGAGAACATGCAAACTCCACACAGAAAAATCCCGAGCCCGGGATTGAACCCAAGACTACTCAGGACCTTTGTATTGTGAGGCAGTTTAATTTTTAATGTCATAAGAGTTTTGTGGCTCGTATTGTTTTCTTTAATTTGTGAAACTGGTCAAAATGGCTCTTTGAGTGGTAAAGGTTGCCCACCCCTGGTATAGTCTCTTACGTGAATGAGCTAAATAATATTATTTGATATTTCACGGTAATGACCATAGGTGACCTATGGTCATGAGCTTTGGGTTATGACCGAAAGGACAAGATCACGGGTACAAGCGGCCGAAATGAGTTTCCGCCGCCCGGTGGCAGGGCTCTCCCTTAGAGATAGGGTGAGAAGCTCTATCATCCGGGGGGAGCTCAAAGTAAAGCCGCTGCTCCTCCACATCGAGAGGAGTCAGATGAGGTGGTTCGGGCATCTGGTCAGGATGCCACCCGAACGCCTCCCTAGGGAGGTGTTTAGGGCACCAGTAGGAGGCCGCGGGGAAGACCCAGGACACGTTGGGAAGACTATGTCTCCCGGCTGGCCTGGGAACGCCTCGGGGTCCCACAGGAAGAGCTGGACGAAGTGGCTGGGGAGAGGGAAGTCTGGGCTTCCTTGCTTAGGCTGCTGCCCCCGCGACCCGACCTCGGACAAGCGGAAGAAGATGGATGGATGGATTGATTTCACGGTAATGTGTTAATAATTTCACACATAAGTCGCTCCTGAGTATAAGTATAAGTCGCACCCCCGGCCAAACTTTGAAAAAAAACTGCGACTTATAGTCCGAAAAATACGGTACATACGTGCCTACTAGAGATGCGCGGTTTGCGGACACAACCGCGGAGTCCGCGGATTATCCGCGGATCGGGCGGATGAAATTAAAAACAATAAGATTTTATCCGCTCGCGGGTCGGGTCGGGCGGATTAATTAGATTTTTTTTTTTTTTTTTTTTTTTTTTTGCGGGTGGCAGTTAAACCAATTCGGAAATATATATACATAGTTAAATGTTGTTACCCACATACGAAAAACGAGCAGGCACCTGCAGCATATGCCACAACAGAAGGGAAAAAAAGAAAAGAGATGGACACTTTTACGGAGCGGAGAAGGGACGCCTCGCCGGGGTCCGGGACCGAGGCCCCTTCCCCCGAGAGGGCCCCACCGGGAGCCGTAGCTGAGGCGATCCGCGAGAAGGGCCCGACGCACGTCCAGGGTCACTACCGCGCCCACCGCACCGACACCCCGCCTCGTCCGCTTTCGCAGTGCGCTCACGAAAGGGGTGGGGCTCACCCTGGTTGATATAGAGAGCAGGACGGTGGCCATGGAATTTCATTTAAGGTTTGTGATAAACCATCAAACTCATTTGTTAAAAGGACTCTATAGTAATATAAAGCAAATTTTTCTGGACATTATCATGCAAGAAAAGTTTATTTTTGGGATCGCGATCACCGCGTAATGATTTTTAAAGGTTGCATTACATTATTAACTGTCCCATGTGATCAGCCAGTGCGATTGGAAGTCCATGCTCAATTATTGCCTCCGTAAATAAAACTTCGGCATTTATCACATCCAAAGAATCTGTTTGGGCGACGAAAAACGTTGAAAGTTTTCCACTTGTATCGCTAGCAACTGCATTAGACTTGTGTTTTTTTGTCCCAACGTGGTCTTTTACATCGCTAATTCCTCCGTGTCCGATCGAAAAATCTTGTCTGCACAAGGTGCAATTCGCGTAGTTTTCACCCTTTTTTTTTTTTTTTTAATTAATATTAGATATATAACAACGGGCGGATGGCGGGCGGGTGCAGTTCTGTTCAAACGTTACATCGGGTGGATGGCGGATGGTTGACGACTTTCTGACGCGGTTGCGGATGAAATAAATTGCCTATCCGCGCATCTCTAGTGCCTACAGTTTTAGAAACTTTTCTGGACGTCGGTGAGAAATAAACTCACTCTTTTTTTTTTTTTTTTTTTGTTCCAATGCAACACAATGAATGTCTTTCCACTCATTTATCACGGAGCTTTAAATCATTTGGAGCGAGGCTTGTTAATGATAAGTGGAAGTGCTGGGCCTCCTCCCTGAGTGTCCGCTGCATGTCCAGGGTTCTGTGAGGGGGGGGGGGGTACTTCACCCTAAAAACCCAGGCTGCAGAGCTCCCATGGGCTCACTAGGGAGGACCCACTCTGCAGAAACCCCCCCTGTCTGCTTCCAGCTGTTTATGGAGACACAGCACACAAAGTGACAGTTTGAGAGTCCATCTCCTCCATCGTCATTTGTTTGTCTCCGCTCATCCTCCCTTTCTTTCTATTTTTATATGTCGTTTTGATGAAAGGGCCACTTGAGAGAGAGAGAGAGAGAGAAAAGGGAGAGCTTTTTTGGCCTTGCACTCCCAGGCCCCCCCCAACCCCCCCGGGTCTGCAGGATCTCGGTCAGTCAGGAAACACTCTAAACATCGGCGGGCAGAAATATCGACGCGTGTGCGGCGTTGTTTAATATTTCCTTTCCTCTGTAGATATGGACACGAGGGGATATATCCGTCTCCTGGGATGCTGACCCCGCAGCAGCTATCTATACTCCGGGCGGAACTCAAACAATGACATTTGGGGAAAGAGACAAGCGGGGCTATTTGCAGGACCGGGGGTCACTTCCAAAGCATCGGCTACTCAACCTTTCGTGGGGTGGTAGGGGAGGGATTCAGACCTCGATCCATTTTTAGTGGCGAGGCGCAGTGGAAATAAGCATCATCAGCATCATTTCGTGCCTCCTTCAGGCTTCGTCTTTGATCGCCGTCTCCCGTCCCGTTCTGCTCGAACGCACACACAAACAAACTCCATCCGCCCGACTCTTCCATCTTGTCCTCTTGCCCTCGCAGCCTTAATGAGTCTTTCAACTATGAGCGATGATAGACTGGTGTCTGTTCCGCAGACCCATATTTTTAGAGAGGAGGGGTATGTGTCTGCACTCTCGGTGCCTGGGGCCCATACCAGGGATAGATTAGCTCCCCCCAGGCCCTCAGGCGGTGTTTTTCAACCACTGTGAGATCCAGTCTGGTGTGCCGTGGGATATGATCTAATTTCACCTATTTGGGTTACAAATATTTTTTGCAAACCATTAATTATCAATCAATCAATCAATCAATCAATGTTTATTTATATAGCCCTAAATCACAAGTGTCTCAAAGGGCTGCACAAGCCACAACGACATCCTCGGTATAGCCCACATAAGGGCAAGGAAAAACTCACCCCAGTGGGACGTCGATGTGAATGACTATGAGAAACCTTGGAGAGGACCGCATATGTGGGTAACCCCCCCCTCTAGGGAGACCGAATGCAATGGATGTCGAGTGGGTCTAACATAATATTGTGAGAGTCCAGTCCATAGTGGATCCAGCATAACAGTAAGAGTCCAGTCCACAGTGGGGTCAGCAGGAAACCATCCCGAGCGGAGACGGGTCAGCAGCGCAGAGATGTTCCCAACCGATATACAGGCGAGCGGTCCACCCCGGGTCCCGACCCCGCACAGCCAGCACCCCATCCATGGCCACCGGATCTGTGTGTCTCCCCTTCCACAAGAGATAGGGGGGAGCAGAGGAGAAAAGAAAAGAAACGGCAGATCAACTGGTCTAAAAAAAGGGGGGCTATTCAAAGGCTAGAGTATACAAATGAGTTTTGAGATGGGACTTAAATGTTTCTACTGAGGTTTAGGGATGTCCGATAATGGCTTTTTTGCCGATATCCGATATTGTCCAACTCTTAATTACCGATACCGATATCAACCGATACCGATATATACCGTGGTGGAATTAACACATTATTATGCCTAATTTGGACAACCAGGTATGGTGAAGATAAGGTCCTTTTTAAAAAAAATGATTAAATAAAATAAAATTTTATTGAATAAAAAAGAAAGTAAAACAATATAAAAACAGTTACATAGAAACTGGTAATGAATGAAAATGAGTAAAATTAACTGTTAAAGGCTAGTACTATTAGTGGACCAGCAGCACGCACAATCATGTGTGCTTACGGACTGTATCCCTTGCAGACTGTATTGATATATATTGATATATAATGTAGGAACCAGAATATTAATAACAGAAAGAAACAACCCTTTTGTGTGAATGAGGGAGGGAGGTTTTTTTGGGTTGGTGCACTAATTGTAAGTGTATCTTGTGTTTTTTAAGTTGATTTAATAAAAAATAAATAAATTAATAAATATTAAAAAAACGATACTGATAATAAAAACAACGATACCGATAATTTACGATATCACATTTTAAAGCAGGCCAATATCGGCAGGCCGATATTATCGAAAATCTCTACCAGTAATTATAGTCTGCAAGTTATGTGTTGTTGTTGAGTGTCGGTGCTGTCTAGAGCTGGGCAGAGGAACCGTGCAATACTCTTCCATATCAGTAGGTGGCAGCCGGTAGCTAATTGCTTTGTAGATGTCGGAAACAGCAGGATGCTGTGCCTAATGCTTAAACCAAAAGTAAACAAAAGGTGAGTGCCCCTAAGAAAAGGCATTGAAGCTTAGGGAAGGCGAAGCAGAACGAAACTAAAACTGAACTGGCTACAAAGTAAACAAAAACAGAATGCTGGACGACAGCAAAGACTTACTGTGGAGCAAAGACGGCGTCCCAATATGTACATCCAAACATGACATGACAATCAATTAGCCGGTAGCTAATTGCTTTGTAGATGTCGGAAACAGCGGACCCCCTCTCCTGGGGCCCAGGTTTAGACTGATTTTTTTTTTTTTTTTTCTCAATATGTGCCCCTTATGCCTGTTCATCCGTACCAAACATGGAAAAAAATAATAAACAGCTCAGATAAGAAACGGGAAGAGTTCTTATACTGTTAAGTTAAAAAGTTAAAGTACCAATGATTGTCACACACACACACTCGGTGTGGCGAAATTATTCTCTGCATTTGACCCATCACCCTCGATCACGCCCTGGGAGGTGAGGGGAGCAGTGAGCAGCAGCGGTGGCCGCGCCCGGGAATAATTTTTGGTGATTTAACCCCCAATTCCAACCCTTGATGCTGAGTGCCAAGCAGGGAGGTAATGGGTCCCATTTTTATAGTGTTTGGTATGACTCGGCCGGGGTTTGAACTCACAACCTCAAGGCCACTGAGCAGGTAGTGATGCCTCTTCATTAAAATACTGGTATAATGCCGACATACATGTATCGCAACCGGTGTCAAAAATACTTTGATTTGATCTTTTTCATCAGTTTTTACTCCATTCAGAACCTCTATAAAATAATTACCATTTAGGCCTTATGTAATGGGTCCCATTTTTATAGGAAAATATTTTTTTCCTGTTAACTATTTGGCTCATTGACCAGAGTTGTGGAGCAAAGCTATTTGTTTAGAAAAAAACAACTATTGTTAACCCTTGTGTGGTGTTCGGGTCTGTGGGACCCGTTTTCATTTTTTTATTAAAAGAAAAATGATACAATTAATTAATTTTTCAAACTGAGACTCACTGACTTTGGCTCATTTTCTGTGAAGAACATTTATCAGAATATATATTTAATGACCACACACCACACACCCCCCTTACACATTTCTATTACATATAAGATGGCTAATAGAAGTGTGGAAATTGGCGCATACACACACACACACACAGCAGGCCTAGACAGGAGGAGGACAGATTGTAGGTACACAGAACATCAGAGGGTCAAATGTGCGAGAAAATGAGAGCAGACAGTGTTGACAAACAATGTTGCAACCTTGTGTGGGAACCGTAGGTGCAGAAACACAAAAGAAGAATCCCTGTGGGATGCAGAAACTGGCCGAGAAATTGTCTGTGCAACGTTCATAATGTTGCTACTCAGCCAACGTTTGTGGGTCTGATGGACCCGTTGCATTTTGTGGCTTTTAATGCCTCACAATCAAACACTTTTGTGTTAAAATACTGAACAGATGTTTATTGGGATAAGGTAAACATCTGTTCATTATTTTAACATAAAAGTGTTTGTGGGTCTGATGGACCCATTGCATTTTGTGGCTTTTAATGCCTCACAATCAAACACTTTTGTGTTAAAATACTGAACAGATGTTTATTGGGATAAGGTAAACATCTGTTCATTATTTTAACATAAAAGTGTTTGTGGGTCTGATGGACCCATTGCATTTTGTGGCTTTTAATGCCTCACAATCAAACACTTTTGTGTTAAAATACTGAACAGATGTTTATTGGGATAAGGTAAACATCTGTTCATTATTTTAACATAAAAGTGTTTGTGGGTCTGATGGACCCATTGCATTTTGTGGCTTTTAATGCCTCACAATCAAACACTTTTGTGTTAAAATACTGAACAGATGTTTATTGGGATAAGGTAAACATCTGTTCATTATTTTAACATAAAAGTGTTTGTGGGTCTGATGGACCCATTGCATTTTGTGGCTTTTAATGCCTCACAATCAAACACTTTTGTGTTAAAATACTGAACAGATGTTTATTGGGATAAGGTAAACATCTGTTCATTATTTTAACATAAAAGTGTTTGTGGGTCTGATGGACCCATTGCATTTTGTGGCTTTTAATGCCTCACAATCAAACACTTTTGTGTTAAAATACTGAACAGATGTTTATTGGGATAAGGTAAACATCTGTTCATTATTTTAACATAAAAGTGTTTGTGGGTCTGATGGACCCATTGCATTTTGTGGCTTTTAATGCCTTACAATCAAACACTTTTGTGTTAAAATACTGAACAGATGTTTATTGGGATAAGGTAAACATCTGTTCATTATTTTAACATAAAAGTGTTTGTGGGTCTGATGGACCCATTGCATTTTGTGGCTTTTAATGCCTCACAATCAAACACTTTTGTGTTAAAATACTGAACAGATGTTTATTGGGATAAGGTAAACATCTGTTCATTATTTTAACATAAAAGTGTTTGTGGGTCTGATGGACCCATTGCATTTTGTGGCTTTTAATGCCTCACAATCAAACACTTTTGTGTTAAAATACTGAACAGATGTTTATTGGGATAAGGTAAACATCTGTTCATTATTTTAACATAAAAGTGTTTGTGGGTCTGATGGACCCATTGCATTTTGTGGCTTTTAATGCCTCACAATCAAACACTTTTGTGTTAAAATACTGAACAGATGTTTATTGGGATAAGGTAAACATCTGTTCATTATTTTAACATAAAAGTGTTTGTGGGTCTGATGGACCCATTGCATTTTGTGGCTTTTAATGCCTCACAATCAAACACTTTTGTGTTAAAATACTGAACAGATGTTTATTGGGATAAGGTAAACATCTGTTCATTATTTTAACATAAAAGTGTTTGTGGGTCTGATGGACCCATTGCATTTTGTGGCTTTTAATGCCTCACAATCAAACACTTTTGTGTTAAAATACTGAACAGATGTTTATTGGGATAAGGTAAACATCTGTTCATTATTTTAACATAAAAGTGTTTGATTGTGAGGCATTAAAAGCCACAAAACGCAACGGGTCCATCAGACCCACAATCGCTGGCTGAGTAACAACAATGTGAACATTACACAAGAGTTAATCGTCAATCCCTTTTTGATCCACCAGATGGCGCGATTATGAAACAGTGTCAGTGCACTGTCAATACAGCCATTGAGTCACCGAAGCGTCATTTACTCTTTAGTTTTTTCCCGCCACAAATAGGCTGGCATGATGCTGCTGTCAAACCATTAGTACTGGAGCTCGCACAGCTACGCTGGCGCTGCAAACGTTCGTGTCCTCCCCCAGCGGAGCATAGCAGACACTCAGCATGATGTCGAGCCAACGTGTCAGAGTTATTGCCACGCATTAATTCAAGATTTCTTAGCCTACATGCGGACGAGACACAGGGCGAGGGCCTATGCAAACATTGTCGCTCCACAGTAGGCCTCTAAGCACTCTTTATTTACTGTAGGCCGCCGTTTGGGCTTGTGCCATGTAACTCTTTGACCCGGAGAGAGGAGACTGTTGAGACTTGTAGCTGTGAGGGGAAACAGTGCGGCTTTGTAAGTCACTCAGCAGGCTCTGGGCTATTATTGTCTCCACTTACCGTATGACCCCCGCTGTCCTTTATTCACGTCCAGACGTCATATAGAAAGTATACAACGACGTTAGATCTAGAGCGGGAATACCCAGAGTGGGGCCCCGCGAGCCAAGTTTAATAATAATAATAATAGATTTTATTTGTAAAAAGCACTTTACATTGAGCGAACAACCTCAAAGTGCTACAGTACACTGTAAAAAAAAATTCTGTAAAAAAAAAAAAAACGGTCATCCACTGGCAGCTACGGCTGCCAAACGAAAACCATAAAATGAAAGTAAAACATTGTAAACCAAATGATGATCAAAAACGTTATATTTACAGAAATGTTCACGAAACGTTTTGCGGAAAAATATCGTAATTTTACAGATTTTTACTAAATCGACCACCTTTAATAAAGTGACGATGCAAACAGTTCTGCAGAAAAATACCTTTATTCTACAGAGTTTTTCCAAATTATTACGATCAAACACCTTCAATGAAGTGCTGGCAGTTCCACAGAAAAATACTATTATTTTACAGATTTTTTCTGAATTGTTAAGCTCAACCACCTTTAAAGGGGAACATTTGTTATGATCCGCTGCCCGGATCATATATTTTGTTTACGTTTTCAAGATACTTGTGTTTTTGGTTAGTTTTGGACTCCTTGAGTACCTGTTTTGTACACCTGAGTTTGTTGCCATGGCTGCTTATTATTTTCACCTGCCGCGTTTGTTCCCGACACGCACCTGTTTGTCATCACTGACATTATTATTTAAGCCTGTCCTCCCTGTCATTCGTTCTGGCTTCGTACTGTGACGACCGGGGCGCATTGTGATGCGGGGTTCGTTCTCTCAGGAATGCAGACGGGCGTCAGACACAGCGTGAAGGTAAAAGAAATGATTTATTTAATAAATAACTAATACTGGAACAAAGAAAAGGGTGCTCATAGCACATAAGGCAAAAACTAAAAGAGCTAGCATGGGAGCTAGAAGGTAAAAAAAGGAGTTTAGCGTGGAAGCTAACAGGTACAGAGCCAGAACAAAAAGTCGTCAACTGTTGCATGAAAACAAACTACGAAGCCAGAACGAATGACAGGGAGGAAAGGCTTAAATAATAATGTCAGTGATGACAAACAGGTGCGTGTCGGGAACAAACGCGGCAGGTGAAAGTAATAAGCAGCCATGGCAACAAACTCAGGTGTACAAAACAGGTACTCAAGGAGTCCAAAACTAACCAAAAACACAAGTATCTTGAAAACGTAAACAAAATATATGATCCGGGCAGCGGATCATAACAACATTATCACAATTTCAGAAGGGTTAAAACCATTAAAAATCAGTTCCCAGAGGCTTATTTTATTTTTCGACGTTTTTTTCAAAATTTTAGCCATCACGCAATATCCCTGAAAAAAGCTTCAAAGTGCCTGATTTTAACCATCGTTATATACACCCGTCCATTTTCCTGTGATGTCACATAGTGATGCCAACACAAACAAACATGGCGCATAGAACAGCAAGCAAGCTATAGCGACATTAGCTCGGATTCAGACTCGGATTTCAGCGGCTTAAGCGATTCAACAGATTACGCATGTATTGAAACGGATGGTTGTAGTGTGGAGGCAGGTAGCGAAAACAAAATTGAAGAAGAAACTGAAGCTATAGAGCCATATCGGTTTGAACCGTATGCAAGCGAAACCGACGAAAACGACACGACAGCCAGCGACACGGGAGAAAGCGAGGACGAATTCGGCGATCGCCTTCTAACCAACGATTGGTATGTGTTTGTTTGGCATTAAAGGAAACTAACAACTATGAACTAGGTTTACAGCATATGAAATACATTTGGCAACAACATGCACTTTGAGAGTGCAGACAGCCCAATTTTCATCAATTAATATATTCTGTAGACATACCCTCATCCGCTCTCTTTTCCTGAAAGCTGATCTGTCCAGTTTTGGAGTTGATGTCAGCAGGCCAGGGAAGCTAGGGTCGATATTCTTCTCTTGATCATCTTCGGTGGCATAAGGGACGGTGTGAGCCAAGACATCCAGGGGGTTTAGCTCGCTCGTCTGCGGGAACAAACTGCCGCCATTGCTTGCCGTGCTAGCGAGGTCCTTTGTCCCTGAATTGCTCACACACTGCGGCAGATTCAATGGGGGTCTGGCGGCAGATTTCTTTGACTTTATCGTTGGAAATGCATCTGCTTTGAGTGTCGCAGGATATCCACACATTCTTGCCATCTCTGTCGTAGCATAGCTTTCGTCGGTAAAGTGTGCGGAACAAACGTCCAATTTCTTGCCACTTTCGCATCTTTGGGCCACTGGTGCAACTTGAATCCGTCCCTGTTGGTGTTGTTACACCCTCCGACAACACACCGACGAGGCATGATGTCTCCAAGGTAAGGAAAACAGTCGAAAAAACGGAAAATAACAGAGCTGATTTGACTCGGTGTTTGTATTGTGTTTGAGAAAATGGCGGATTGCTTCCCGATGTGACGTCACAACGTGACGTCATCGCTCCGAGAGCGAATAATAGAAAGGCGTTTAATTCGCCAAAATACACCCATTTAGAGTTCGGAAATTGGTTAAAAAAATATATGGTCTTTTTTCTGCAACATCAAGGTATATATTGACGCTTACATAGGTCTGGTGATAATGTTCCCCTTTAATAAAGTGACGATGCAAACAGTTCTGCAGAAAAATACCTTTATTCTAGTTAGATTGCTAGTATGGACATAGACTTTTATATAACAAGCTACATATTTACTGAAAGATAATTACTGTAATTTTACATGAATTTGAAAGTAATTTAAGTAAACAGAAAATGCTATGTATAATTAATTTGGTATTTTTCTGTAAAAAAAAATTGAAATATACGTAGTTTGTCATTACTGGCTTTTACTTAAAATAACAGGCGGATTGTTTATTTACAGATAATGTCTTCAACTCTACAGTTTTATAAACTACTTAAAAAAATAGAAAAATTACAGTAGAAATTTAGAGTAAATTAACCATAAAAATAGGAATTTTTTTTACAGTGTACATTAAAAAAAATAAAATAAAAAGATAATACAAATACAAAAAAAAAAAATAGAACAGCCTAATAGCTAGAACTAATATGCATATAGCTAAAAAAAATGTTTTTTTTAAAAGAAGGGTTTTTAAGCCTTTTTTAAAAGCATCCACAGTCTGTGGTGCCCTCAGGTGGTCAGGGAGAGCGTTCCACAGACTGGGAGCGGCGGAGCAGAAAGCCCGGTCTCCCATTGTTCGTAGCTTTGTCCTCGGAGGTTGGAGGAGGTTAGCCTGTCCGGAGCGGAGGTTGTCATGTGGAGGATTTGGGGGTGAGCAGTTCTTTGAGGTAGAGGGGGGCATTTCCAAGGAGGCACTGGTGGGTTAGTAACGGATACTTTGTATTCAATCCTGAGTGGAACAGGAAGCCAGTGAAGGGATTTGAGAATTGGTGTGATATGGTCGTATTTCCGCACTCTCATCAGGATCCTAGCAGCACTATTCTGTATGTATTGCAGCTTCTGGATGTTCTTGCTGGGGATCCCGACAAGAAGTGCGTTGCAGTTCGGCCAGTCAGGTCGTGTAGTTTGGCCCACCAAATGTAATACATCATCATACTGACCTCTTTCAAGCTGCACAGTCGTTGATGGCATAGTCGTAAGGCTACACTGTTAAAAAAAAAAAAAAAAAAAAAAAAAAAAAAAAAGTAAGTAAATAAGTCTTACAATGAAGACAACACGTGATGTAAGTGTCTATATTAGCCTACTATCAAAATGACAAAGTGTTCTCAGAAATGTTGATTTTTACAACATTGGAAAACATTAGTAAAACTTCTCAGAGGGTGAAATAACTCTTGGAAATTACTGGCTTTGAATGGCCAAAGGTTTAGATGTGTGTGTCCAAGTTAAAGGAAACGGCAAGCTGTCTTCTTCTAATGGATTCATTACGATCTTTGAAAGCTGGGTAACGTTTACTGTGGTCTGGAACAACATTGCGCACAAGCAATGCAGAAATGCAGCCAATATTACATACAGATAATATGTCATGAGACATAAAAATATAATATAATCACATAATAATATAAATACACAAAGAACATAAGTAAAAACAATTAAATGAGCTCAAATTGTCAGAGTTTGTTGGTGACGAACCCCAAGATGCAGAGATGACGGCAGGCATTGAGCGAGAAAACATGATTTAATTAAACACTATGGCAAAAAAACAAACAAAAGGGTACAAACAAAAGGCGCGCACAAGGCGGAGAACAAACTTGGCTATGAACTAAAATAGCAAAAATGCTAACTGTGGACAAGAAACAAAAACACTTACTGTGACACGAAGGAACTATGACATGAGCAGAGTGAACAAATGTAGACAGAGCTACAACGACAGGTAGTAGTGACAACAAGTATTAGCGACAATGACAATTACAATAATCCAGCAGTGACTGGAGGGTAGGGCAGGTATAAATAGCAGCTGGCTGATTGACACCAGGTGTGGCCAGGTGCCAATCAGCCACAGCTGAGGGGACACAGCACTCAGGGAGACAAACAGGAAACAGAACCAAAACAAGAGCGCTGACAGGAAATACTACACACAGAGGAAAAACTAAAACACAACCAAACTGTCAAGGGCAAGCCTGACACAAATATACCTACAAATGAGGCATAATGATGCAATGTGTACATACAGCTAGCTTAAATAGCATGTTAGCATCGGTTAGCTTGCAGTCATGCAGTGACCAAATATGCCTGATTAGCACTCCAACAAGTCAATAACATCAACAAAGCTCACGTTTGTGCATTCACGCACAGTACAAAACGTTTGGTGGACAAAATGAGACAAAAAAGGAGTGGCATAAAACACGTCTTTCTGTGGCAGCGTCGGAGAAAGTTGTACTTGTAAACAAACTACGGTGAATTCCAGGACCGCCGAAATTAGTAAGACAAAACAGCGCTTGCCAAATACTCTCATCAGTGAAGCATGTATAACATAAATAAAGTGGGATTTCTAACAATTAGGAGTACATACAGCTAACTTAAATAGCATGTTAGTATGCAGTGACCAAATATGCCTGATTAGCACTCCAACAAGTCAATAACATCAACAAAGCTCACGTTTGTGCATTCACGCACAGTACAAACCGTTTGGTGGACAAAATGAGACAAAGAAGGAGTGGCATAAAACGCGTCTTTCTGTGGCAGCGTCGGAGAAAGTTGTACATGTAAACAAACTGCGGTGAGTTCCATGACCGCCGAAATTAGTAAGACAAAACGGCGCTTGCCAAATACTCTCATCAGTGAGGCATGTATAACATAAATAAAGTGGGGATTTCTAACAATTAGGAAGGTTTGTGTCATGAAAAGATATTAAAACAAAAAAACATATTTCTTCCCCTCATCTTTTTTCCATTTTCTCACAGTTTTGAAAAAGCCTCCAGGGAGCCACTAGGACGGCGCTAAAGATAGAGCCGACCCACGATCTAGAGGATCAGTGTCCTCCCTGGACCAGATGGTCTTTGGGGAGGGGTTTAGCATTACTCCCTGGATGTGTGGATTTGCACTGGGACATGCAGGACGAATCAGAGCACCTGTGATCACTTGGACATAGTTGCGCACATCAGGAAGTGAGGAGAGGGGTTGGGGGGCTTCTTCCATGAATGATTCCTTGTGAACCTTGAAACAGACCCCTTTATATCATTTCAACGATGACATGATCCTACATCGTATTAAATGCATCGATTGTTTCTTCTTTCTGCGTTCTTCAGACTTTTTTTTTTTATCATGTTTAGTTTCTCCCCATGTTTTTTTGGGGTTTTTTTTGCACCGGGTGAGTGTGAACAGGTGTGATGTTATAGCCCACATGACTTTAATAGATCCCTAAACAATTAGAGGACATGTTCAGGTCACAAGACTTGGTCTACAAGGGGAGGGATGCTAAATACTGAGCACTAAAAGCACTAAAGGTGTACTTTGTGACCTAAAGACAACAATATAAGACCGCCCCTCTTTTTTAATGCCTGTTTAATATTAATGTTTACATAACATATATTCTATGTCTTAGCTGATGTTTTTGCTTTATTGAGTATTTGAATGTCTTGGCTCATTGCAAAATTGAGATAAGATAAAAAGACAAGACTTTAGGGGGGGGAAAAAAAAAAAAACTAGAGTGCAATTTTGAGATTTGGGGTTAGGTTTTTTTATTAAATCGCAATTTTTGCCAGTCCTGATGTGTGCGTTCAGTTTGGTGAGTTTTGAAGCATGTTAAGAGGGTCAATTTACAGCTCAAAGAGGCAAAAGTGACTGTTTTTAGTACATTTTTGTCTTGAAGGGGGAATTGCCAACTTCCTAGTGATTTTTGCCCGAGGATGTATAATTATGAAATCTAGGTCTAAGTCAGACCTACATAGAGGTTTTTGTTTCATGTCTCTCCGACCTTTCTAGTGGGAGTTACAGGCAGTCTAGATTTTTTTTCCTAGGGGGCGCTAGAGCGCAATTTTGAGTTTTGTGGTTCGTTTTTTTAAAAAAAAGGCAATTTTCGCAGGTCATGATGTGTGGGTCAAATATGGTGAGTTTTGAAGCATGTTAATGTAAATTACAGTTTAATGTGGCGAAGAATAATAATAAAGAATAATAATAAAGAATAATAAAACCTTACAAATTCAATAGGTCTTTATTTTTTACAATGGGCCATGCGGGCCCTAGATAAATTAAAAAGCTGCATGGACAGATCATTTTACTTGATAAGACATCCTAAATTAAGATTTGTATATATTTTTGTATAAATGCACTTTACCACTTTTTTGTTGTTATTCCTGGAAGTGCTTCCTTGTGCCAACATTGTTGTTAGAATAATTATGTATATATTACCACACAACTCTTATGCTTACGGGCCGTTGCTATAGTTATTATCAATTGTGCTGAAATTTTATTTTTCTTTGTCTGTGCAAAGCTGGCAATCCAGGAAATTGCAAGCCAGTCTCGTATCAGTGTTTGTTTCCAGAATCGGCCTGTTGACTGCCAAGGCCGAACATCGAGTACCATGACACAGACAGAGCAGAGACAAGGCGATATCGCGACTGTCAGCACATTTGCATTTTTGTATAATCATATATTGTGTCTAACTGGAGCTGTCAAAATGACCCCCTTCCCTCAGCGACAGCTTCAGTGATGTAACCAGGGACCTCCCAAATAAATCGAGGAAGCACGTGAGCTGGAATTTTAGAACGTAGTTTGGATCTGTAACTAGAGTACAGCCCAAAACACATCGCTCCTTAATTGGGCAAAATTTAACTCTGTCTCTGCATGATTCCTTGCTTCTCGTCTGTTTAATAGATGTCATCAAGGAAACAATCACTCGTATCAGTTATACATTATATTTAATTTTGTCACGACGTGGACTTTGGCTGGGTTTGTTTTCCGGAGATGCAAAGAAATTGGAGCGGACATGGCCTGAAGGTAAGGACATAATTTAATAATAACTATAAAAAGGTACAAACAAAATGCGTGCACAAGGCGGAAATGCAAACTTGACTATGAAACAAAAAACTAGTACAAAGGCAAAACTATGGACATTAAATAAATAACACTTACTGTGACCAGAACGAACAGCATGAACTATGATAAACATGAGTATCATTGGTAGCATGGATAGTAGACGTAACAGAGGTAATGTCGCCAGGACGACCAACAGAAACTGACAGGCTTGAATAACAATGACATGATTGGCACCAGGTGCGCGAGTCCAAAACGTGAAACAGGTGAAACTAATAAGTTGTCATGGAGAAAAAACAAACAAGAGTGCACAAACAGGAACTAAAAAGAGTCCAAAACCCAAACAGAACATAGCCAAACAAAAACATGATCAACAGACATGACAAATTTACACAAATATTGGTGGGAATTCTGCTAAATTGTTAGCTATAATTGTATTTTTTGTTGTGTTTTCATTGTAAGCATTCCATAAGGCGGAGCCATATCTCCATGCTTTGGCAGACATCACTAGTTTGAATTTTCCCTCACCGACAAAAAATGTGTAGCATTTTAATAATATAGGAAAAAAATGCTCGAGCAGTGGAGACGCCTTCTCTGGAGTGATGAATCACGCTTTTCCATCTGGCAATCTGATGGACGAGTCTGGGTTTGGAGGTTGCCAGGAGAACGCCACATTTCGGACTGCATTGGGCTGAGTGTAGAATTTGGTGGAGGAGGAATTAGGATGTGGGGTTGTTTATCAGGAGTTGTGCTTGGCCCCTTAGTTCCATTGAAAGGAACTTTGAATTCCTCAGGATACCAAAACATTTTGGACAATTCCATGCTCCCAACCTTGTGGTAACAGTTTGGAGCGAGCCCCTTCCTCCTCCAACATACCTGTGCACCAGTGCTCAAAGCAAGGTCCATAAAGACAGAGTCTGGGTGTGAATGAACTTGACTGGCCTGCACAGAGTCCTGACCCGAACCCGATAGAACACCTTTTGGGATGAATTAGAACGGAGACTGAGAGCCAGGCCTTCTCGACCAACATCAGTGTGTGACCTCACCGATGCGCTTTTGGAAGAATGGTGGAAAATTCCTATAAACACACTCCGCAACCTTGTGGACAGCCTTCCCAGAAGAGTTGTAGCTGTAATAGCTGCAAAAGGTGGACCGACATCATATTGAACTCTATGGGTTAGGAATGGGATGGCTTTTCAAGTTCATATGTGAGTCAAGGCAGGTGGCCAAATACTTTTGGCAATATAGTGTACTATTATCTATTATCTATGGCAAGACTATTATGTAGTGTAGTGTTTTTCAACCTTTTCTGAGCCAAGGCACGTTTTTTGTCATTGAAAAAAACACCACCAGCAGAAAACATTAAAAAATTGCAGCCGATATCGACAGTAAAAAGTTGTTCTCGCACTTGTTGGATATGAATTCAAACCATAACCAAGCATGCATCACTATAACTCTTGTCTCAAAGTAGGTGTACTGTCACAACCTGTCACATCACGCCGTGACTTATTTGGAGTTTTTTTGTGTTTTTCTGCGTGTAATGTTTTGGTTCTTGTCTTGCGCTGCTATTTTGGTGTTGATTTTCATGGCATGAACGAGTGTACTTTGTGGACGCCGTCCGCTCCAAGTAAGTCTTTGCTGTCGTCCAGCATTCTGTTTTTGTTGACTTTGCAGCCAGTTCAGTTTTAGCTTCATTTTGCATAGCCTTCCCTAAGCCATACTTGCCAACCCTCCCGGATTTTCCGGGAGACTCCCGAAATTCAGCGCCTCTCCCGAAAACCTCCCGGGACAAATTATCTCCCGAAAAACCCCACGAAATTCAGGCGGACACAGGTCCATGCGGACCTGAGTCCGCTTTCCCACAATATAAACGGTGTGCCTGCCCAATGACGTTATAACTGTAGAATGATCGAGGGCGAGTTCTTGGTTTCTTATGTGGGTTTATTGTTAGGCAGTTTCATTAACGTCCTCCCAGCGCGGTAACAACACACAACAACAGCAGTCACGTTTTGGTCTACCGTAAAGCAGTTCGTCTGCCGTAAACAGCAATGTTGTGACACTCTTAAACAGGACAATACTGCCATCTAGTGCATTTGATGAAAGCACTTTTGTGCGTGCCACACAGCAATGCATCATTAAGGAGGTACTTGCTACTATTGGACCAAGTGTCCTTAACATTATCAATAGTAGCCTCTCTTCTGGAATAGTTCCAGTAGAGTTTAAACATGCAGTGGTACGACCTCTACTTAAAAAACCCAGCCTCGACCCCTCTCTCCTCTCTAACTTCAGACCTATCTCTAATCTTCCATACATTTCCAAAATATTAGAGAAGGTTGTCTACAGTCAGTTGTTGCCCTTCTTAGAGGATAATGGTATCACTGAGCTGTTCCAGTCCGGTTTTAAAGCCCTCCACAGCACAGAGTCAGCGCTTCTAAAAGTTTTTAACGATGTCCTCCTGTCCACTGATTCTGGTAAATATGTTGTCCTGGTGCTTTTAGATCTGTCTGCTGCGTTCGACACCGTCGACCACGCCACCTTAATCACTCGTCTTGAGAACTGTGTGGGCATTAAGGGCGCCGCCCTCAACTGGTTCCGGTCGTACCTAACCGACAGGAGTTTTTGTGTAAAAGTAGACAGTTTTATGTCGTCCACAGCTCCTTTACCACATGGGGTCCCCCAGGGCTCAATCCTTGCCCCAATTTTATTTGCACTTTACCTTCTCCCCCTTGGTTCTATTTTTAGGAAGTACAGTATTGCATTTCATTTTTATGCCGATGATTGCCAGATTTATTTTCCCATGGCACAAAATAACACGGTTCAACGTCTTATTGACTGCCTGCACGACATCAAAGTCTGGCTTTCAGCTAACTTCCTGAGCCTAAATGAAGATAAAACAGAAGTTATGTTGTTCGGTCCAAGTCGCTCTCCCTCCCCCAACGTTGACCTCGGCACTCTGACCCCGTATCTCAGCGACTCTGTCACAAACCTGGGGGTAAAGTTTGACTCAGATTTTAAATTCGAAAAACAAATCAGCAGCGTCGTTCAAAAAAGCTTTTATCAATTACGCCAAATAGCGAAAGTGAAACCGCTTCTATCAAGACATGATCTTGAGAAATTAATCCACGCTTTTATCTCGACTCGTCTTGACTACTGCAATGCCCTGTATGTTGGCATTAGCCAGGCCTCCCTCGCCCGCCTGCAGCTCGTGCAGAACTCTGCTGCTCGTCTGCTAACACAGACCCGCAGACGTGAGCACATCACCCCTATTTTAGCGTCCCTTCACTGGCTCCCTGTGCGTTACCGAATACATTTTAAACTCCTTTTATTTGTTTTTAAATGTCTAAACAACCTCGCGCCAACCTATCTCTCCGACCTCCTTCAGCCTTACTGCCCCACCCGATCCTTAAGATCAGCCGATCAGCTGCTGTTGACGGTCCCTGACACAAGGCTGAAGCTTAGAGGTGACAGAGCTTTTGCCGTTGCTGCTCCCAAGCTCTGGAACGACCTACCCCTGAGTGTTAGACAAGCCTCCTCTCTTCCTGTTTTTAAATCTCTCTTAAAAACATACTTTTATTCCATGGCTTTTAACACTGAGTGATATCCATCCTGCAATGGCGCCCCATAATACACCTGCTGTGATCCTGTTTTTATGTTTTTATGTTTTTATTAATTCTATTTTAATTATTTATTTTTTATCGTGTTCTGTTTGTATTGTGTTGTGTTTGCTCGGTACTCGTTTTATCTTTTAACCTGTTCATTGTACAGCACTTTGGCTACCCCTGTGGTAAATTTTAAATGTGCTCTATAAATAAAGTTGATTTGATTTGATTTGATTAGAGAGTGTGTTCAGCATGAAAAATAGTGACAGAGAATAGAACAAGGATGGGCAATTCAACCCTTAACTCAACAAGTATATGTGTAAATAAATGAACACTGAAATTCAAGTATTTCTTTTATGTATATATATATATATATATATATATATATATATATATATATATATATATATACATACAATAAAATAAATATATATTTATAGCTAGAATTCACTGAAAGTCAAGTATTTATTATATATATATATATATATATATATATATATATTAAATACTTGACTTGGTGAATTCTAGCTGTAAATATACTCCTCCCCTCTTAGCCATATACATATACACATACACATTCTGTACATATACAAGTACATATGCATACTTACACTCATGCACATAATCACGTTTCATCAAACATATATTAACGTTGTTGCCCTAGGGTAAACTGGGTGTAACACATGGCACACTGACAAAGCTTAACCTATTGTGACTATAACAATCTACAAGGTTAATGTAGGTTGCTTCTCTTTCTCCCCCTCCATTTTTCTGCATTCTTTCGTATCTCAAGTTATCATTACGTATATGTATTGTTGCATTTAAACAACTGTATTGTTGATAATAAAGGTAAATTATTGGTATTGTTCATTATCAATAGCGTTATTTCTTTGTCATTTCTGTATTATTTTTTATTTTTCGCTAACTGCTTATTTGCTATTACTTTTACCATCATATTTGTACATGTCATATTTGCTGATGTTGCTCTATTGTTGTTGTTGTTGTTGTTTGCTGTTGTTGTTTTTGCCTCTCTGTCTAATCCCCCTCTTGTCCCCACAATTTCCCCCTCTGTCTTCTTTTTTTTTCTCTTTCTATCCCCTCCTGCTCCGGCCCGGCTGCACTAAATGATAATATAAATACATTTAATAAAGTCAAATACAAATAAGGCAACAAGAGAAGTATCCTACACTTCTCTTTTGTAAAGTAAATCTGAACAGCCGACATGGGCATCTACATCAACTATATGATTTGCCTGAGAAGCTGGACAGGACACAGAAAAAAAATAAATAAAAATAAAAACAATTAAAAAAATTAAAAAAATGTTGGCAAGTATGCCCTAAGCTTCAATGCATTTTCTTAGCGGCACTCACCTTTTGTTTATTTTTGGTTTAAGCGTTAGATACCTTTTTACCTGCAAACCATCGTCGTCGTTCCCGACATCTACAAAGCAACTAGCTACCTGCTGCCACCTACTGATATGGAAGAGTATTACACGGTTACTCTGCTGAGCTCTAACCAGCGGATTATAGTTACTGGTTTGCAAAAAATATTTTTAACCCAATTAGGTAAAATTACATAATTCCCCACGGCACACCAGACAATATCTCACGGTACACTAGTGTGGTTGAAAAACACTGATGTAGTGTGTTTCTATTGTTTTCCAATTTTTTACCACTTTCTTAATCCAATTAGTGTGAGCACGAGTTTTGGAATGTAGTTGCTGAAATAACCCCAACACGTTCTGACTAACCTAAGCTCATTTTCGACTCAATTATCAGCCCTTCATTCCCAAAAACCAATCATACGTGACAATAATCCCGGTGCCGAAGAAGTCTCCCATCACCAGCCTGAATGATTACCGACCAGTGGCCCTCACTCCGGTAATCATGAAGTGCTTCGAGCGACTTGTTCTCCAGCACATCAAGGACCATATCCCTCCAGACTTCGACCCCCACCAGTTCGCATACCGGGCGAACAGGTCCACAGAGGACGCCATCGCTGTTGCTCTCCACTCTGCTCTGAACCACCTGGAGCAGCAGCAGAGCTACGTCCGGATGCTCTCTGTGGACTATAGCTCTGCCTTCAATACAATAATCCCGGACAGACTCTGCAATAAACTGGACACTCTTGGCCTCCCCCCTCTCACAAGCGCCTGGATAAGGGACTTCCTAACGGACCGACCCCAGAATGTGAGACTTGGCCCGCACCTCTCATCCTCCCGCACGCTGAGCATCGGCTCCCCACAGGGCTGTGTGCTGAGCCCCCTCCTCTACTGCCTTTACACCCATGACTGCAGTCCGGCCCACAGTGACAACCTTACCGTAAAGTTTGCCGACGATACCACAGTGGTCGGGCTCATCTCCAGGGGTGACGAGGCTGCCTACAGAGAGGAGGTCCTGAAGCTGACGGCCTGGTCTTCGGAGAACAACCTCGCTCTCAACACCAGCAAGACCAGAGAGATCATCGTCGACTTCAGGAGGAGCAGCACCGACCCTGCCCCCCTCTACATCAGCGGCGAGCGTGTAGAGAGGGTCCACACCTTCAGGTACCTTGGAGTCCACATCTCTAATGACTTCTCCTGGACAGTCAACACCACATCAATCATCAAGAAGGCTCAGCAGCGGCTACACTTCCTTAGAGTCCTCGGGAAGTACAACCTGAAGCCTGACCTGCTGCTGACCTTCTACCGCTCGTCCATCGAGAGCCTGCTGACCTACTGTATTATGGTATGGTACGGCAGCTGCACTGCAGCAGACAGGGAGAGGCTGCAAAGAGTGGTCAAGACGGCTCAGAAGATCATCGGCCGCCCTCTCCCCTCTCTGACGGAGCTCTACACCTCCCGCTGCCTCAACAGAGCCAGTGCCATCATCAAGGACAGCACCCACCCTGGCTCTGACCTGTTCCACCTGCTGCCCTCTGGGAAGCGCTACAGGTGCATTAAAACCAAAACAAACAGGTTAAAGAACAGCTTCTTCCCCAGGGCCATAACCATCCTGAACGGACTGCCCCATTGTCCCTCATAACTGCCTTCTCTTCGGTGCAATAACCCATTCCACCACCCACCCTGTTTTTGTTTTGTTTTTTCATGTATATATTCATTTCACACCATATTCATTGCACTTCTACATTTTTTTAATTTTTATATATTTGCACATTGTTTTTCTAGCATGCACACATCGCACTGTATGGAATGGCCTCAATCTCGTTACCTTGCGTAATGACAATAAAGCTGATTCTGATTCTGATTCTGATTCAATTGTGTTTTAAAGCCCCATTATTAAGTTCAAAGATTCATTCAGAAGTCCATTTGATCCACAATTTAAGCCCTTCCAAATAATCCTGTCGGATGCGTGTGACGTGTCCTCTGCCTGACAGGTGAACGACCTCAGAAAGTGCAAAACGCTGTCACTCGACTGTCATAAATGCTCCATGCAAGCAAGCATGCATATTTATGACGAGCCCGTAAACACTGGCCCTACGTCAGGCGCCGCCGTGACACTCGCACCCCGCCCTCGAAAGCCCCCCGTGGCACAGAGCGCGTGAAATGGGGGGGGGGGGGCGTCAAAGAGAACGCCAGCCTTTGTCAAAGTCCACACGCTGAATTCCATCAGAATAAATACTCATTAATCTATCCACGGGTGGGAGATTGTTCCCAAAGAAGAAAGGGGCCATTTCATCTTGTTTATGAGATCTAAAGTGCACGTTGAGGCGCCTGGCGCCCGATGATGTGAGGTATCCTCACCTGTCAGGTAAACGCAAGGACCGACTCTCAGAAAGCCTTGATGATTAGCGGATGATGAGTCGAGACACGTCGGTGACTGACGGCTTCACCGCCCCTGCCGAAGCCGTAATAATCCGGGGGAGAATGACAGGCGTTAATCCTGTGAGTGCAAGTCTAATGGCGACACAAAACGCCTTTCAGTGTCCTTGCTGAGCAACAAAACTAATGGTTACAATTAGAGATGTCCGATAATGGCTTTTTTGCCGATAACCGATATTGTCCAACTCTTAATTACCGATACCGATATATACAGTCGTGGAATTAACACATTCTTATGCCTCATTTTGTTGTGATGCCCTGCTGGATGCATTAAACAATGTAACAACATAAATCAACTCAAGTTTTGGAAAAAAAAATGCCAACATGGCACTGCCATATTTATCATTGAAGTCACAAAGTGCATCATTTTTTTTTAACATGCCTCAAAACAGCAGCTTGGAATTTGGGACATGCTCTCCCTGAGAGAGCATGAGGAGTTTGAGGTGGGCGGGGTTGAGGGGTGAGTGGGTAGGGTGTTCACAGGGGGTGTATATTGTAGCGTCCCGGAAGAGTTAGTGCCGAAAGGGGTTCTCAATCAATCAATCAATGTTTATTTATATAGCCCTAAATCACAAGTGTCTCAAAGGGCTGCACAAGCCACAACGACATCCTCGGTACAAAGCCCACATAAGGGCAAGGAAAAACTCACCTCAGTGGGACGTCGATGTGAATGACTATGAGAAACCTTGGAGAGGACCGCATATGTGGGTAACCCCCCCCCCCCCAGGGGAGACCGAATGCAATGGATGTCGAGTGGGTCTGACATAATATTGTGAGAGTCCAGTCCATAGTGGATCCAACATAATAGTAAGAGTCCAGTCCATAGTGGAGCCAGCAGGACACCATCTCGAGCGGAGACGGGTCAGCAGCGCAGAGATGTTCCGAGCCGATGCACAGGCGAGCGGTCCACCCCGGGGTCCCGACTCTGGACAGCCAGCACTTCATCCATGGCCACCGGACCTGTGCCCCCCCCTCCCCCCTCCACAAGGAAGAGGGGAGCAGAGGAGAAAAGAAAAGAAACGGCAGATCAACTGGTCTAAAAGGAGGGTCTATTTAAAGGCTAGAGTATACAAATGAGTTTTAAGATGGGACTTAAATGCTTCTGGGTATTTGTTCTGTTGTGTTTATGTTGTGTTACGGTCCGGGTGTTCTCCCGAAATGTGTTTTGTCATTCTTGTTTGGTGTGGGTTCACAGTGTGGCGCATATTTGTAACAGTGTTAAAGTTGTTTATACGGCACCCCTCAGTGTCACCTGTATGCCTTGCATTCACTTGTGTGTGTGAAAAGCCATAGATGTGACTGGGCCGGCACGCAAAGGCCTTTAAGGTTTATTGGCGCTCTGTACTTCTCCCTACGTCCGTGTACACAGCGGCGTTTTAAAAAGTCATACATTTTACTTTTTGAAACCGATACCGATAATTTTGAAACCGATACCGATTAATTTCCGATATTACATTTTAAAGCATTTATCGGCGGATAACATCGGCAGTACGATATTATCGGACCTCCCTACTTGTGAATTATACCAATAATTTGTAGGGATGGTGATGATGGTTCTCAGCACCTGGTAATACTCAACGGTACTAATTTCCGGTACTTGTGTGTGTGTGTGGGTGTGAGAAAATGGATGGATGGAGTGCTAGCTTTCGCAGCTAGTGGGTTCATGACCATGACTTCTGTTTTGTTTGATCAGCCATTTTACTGCCGGGTTACAGGCACCGTTTTGAAACAATTAAGGTATGTAAATTAATGATTCCCAGCACCCAAAAAAAGTCTGTGGGCTATAGAGCGTTTTTCTTTTCAGGCTCCAGTACTCTGGCATGCCCTCCCGGTAACAGTTAGAGATGCTACCTCAGTAGAAGCATTTAAGTCCCATCTTAAAACTCATTTGTATACTCTAGCCTTTAAATAGACCCCCCTTTGTGATCTGTTGTGTTTATGTTGTGTTACGGTCCCGGTGTTCTCCCGAAATGTGTTTTGTCATTCTTGTTTGGTGTGGGTTCACAGTGTGGCGCATATTTGTAACAGTGTTAAAGTTGTTTATACGGCCACCCTCGGTGTGACCTGTATGGCTGTTGACCAAGTATGATTTGCATTCACTTGTGAGTGTGGAAAGCCGTAGATATTAAGTGACTGGGCCGGCGCGCAAAGGCAGTGCCTTTAAGGTTTATTGGCGCTCTGGCTCTGTACTTATCCCTACTGTACACAGCGGCGTTTTAAAAAGTCGTAGATTTTACTTTTTGAAACCGATACCGATAATTTTGAAACCAATACCGATATTATCGGACATCTCTAGTTACAATCATAGCGAGAGAATTGTTACGTTTGCACATTTCTGAACTTGAAGTGAATGTGGCCCCGTTACCCTCGATACTCGCTCCGTCCTGCCAGACAGGTGGCGTTTATGTTAATACCTGTGGACACTTCCAGCTGAACAATGAGCCACAACTGGTGTGAAATCCTCTTTAGTCCCCTGTGAGGTGCTGGCTCTGTCCCCGCCACGCCTCGACCACATCTTTCATCTCAGTGGCGGGGCCCCGTGTCATCGTTGGCTTCCCCTGGACCAAGCTGTCAGACTTCCTGTATTTCTCTGTGATGACACAACGGCATTGGCAGACAACACGCTTCTAATTGGGGGTTTTGTCATCGCTGCTTTCCACGTTTGATGCGCACAAATAATCAGACGCACATTGAAGTTAAGTTGATGCAAGTTTTTTTTTAGGAAAGTAAACAACCGCTGTCCCACCTTGAACGGCGAGGTTAAACACACAGAACTCCTCCCCCCTAGAGGTCAGCCAATAACGGAGACGTTTGTGAAAGATGCTTCCTGTGAGTTCATGTATTGAAAAATGTGTTTCCTTGCACCGTCACATTTCACATAACCCCGTGACGCTGGTGTCACGGAGCACGTTGTGGACAACACAGCACATTCTATTAAGAAGGTTTGTCATGTCTGGCCAGAGGCTCTTCTCAGTCTTTTTGTTTGAATTTGTTCAAGAATTACTCTTTCTTGCTTCATTTCCCACACAATTCAACCCTTAACTCAACAATGAGTAGATGAGTGTTATGTGTGTGTATATGTGGAAATAAATGAACATTTATTTCTCTTATATATATATATATATATATATATATATATATATATATATATATATATATATATATATATATATATATATACATATACATATATATACATATATATATATATGTATATATATATATATATATATATATATATATATATATATATATATATATATATATATATATATGTATGTGTGGGGAAAAAAATCACAAGACTATTTCATCTCTACAGGCCTGTTTTATGAGGGGGGGTACCCTCAATCATCAGGAGATTTTAATGGGAGCATTCGCATACCATGGTTTATATAGGGCACAGAGTGGGTGGGTACAGGCTGGCCTAGGAGCGTGGTGATTGGCTCATGTGTTACCTAGGAGGTGTTTCCGTCTATGGCGGCATGTTGTTACAATTGCGCTCTACTACGGTATCGAGCACTATTTTTTGGATAACCTTATTAAGACATATATATATATATATATATATATATATATATATATATATATATATATATATATATATATATATATATACTGTATATATATATATATATATATATATATATATATATATATATATATATATATATATATATATATATATATATAATATAAATATATATATATATAGCTAGAATTCACTGAAAGTCAAGTATTTCTTATATATATATATATATATATATATATATATATATATATATATATATATATATATATATATATATATGTATATATATATATATATGTCTATCCATCCATTTTCTAGATATATATATATATATATATATATATATATATATATATATATATATATATATATATATGAAATACTTGACTTGGTGAATTCTAGCTGTAAATATACTCCTCCCCTCTTAACCACGCCCCCGCCCCAACCACGCCCCCGCCCCACCCCCGAACACCACCCCCCACCTCCAAATTCTTCAGGACAACCTAAAATCATCAGCCCGGACGTTGGGTCTTGGGCGCAGTTGGGTGTTCCAACATGACAATGACCCCAAACACACATCAAAAGTGGTCAAGAATGGCTAAATCAGGCTAGAATTAAGGTTTTAGAATGGCCTTCCAAAAATCCTGACTTAAAACCACATTGAGAACATGTGGACAATGCTGAGGAAACAAGTCCATGTCAGAAAACCAACAAATTTAGCTCAACTGCACCAATTTTGTCAAGAGGAGTGGTCAAAAATTCAACCAAAAGCTTGCTAGAAGCTTGTGGATGGTTACCTAAAGCGCCTTATTGCAGTGAAACTTGCCAAAGGACATGTAACCAAATATTCACATTGCTGTATGTATACTTTTGACCCAGCAGGTTTGGTCACATTTTCAGTAGACCCATAATAAATTCATAAAAGAACCAAACTTCATGAATGTTTTTTGTGACCAACAATTATGTGCTCCAATCACTCTATCACAAAAAATAAGAGTTGTAGAAATTATTGGAAACTCAAAACAGCCATGACATTATGTTCTTTACAAGTGTATGTAAACTTGTGAACACTACTGTATGTATATATATATCCATCCATCCATCCATCTTCTTCCGCTTATCCGAGGTCGGGTCGCGGGGGCAGCAGCCTAAGCAGGGAAGCCCAGACTTTCCTCTCCCCAGCCACTTCGTCCAGCTCCTCCCGGGGGATCCCGAGGCGTTCCCAGGCCAGCCGGGAGACATAGTCTTCCCAACGTGTCCTGGGTCTTCCCCGTGGCCTCCTACCGGTCGGACGTGCCCGAAACACCTCCCGAGGGAGGCGTCCGGGTGGCATCCTGACCAGATGCCCGAACCACCTCATCTGGCTCCTCTCGATGTGGAGGAGCAGCGGCTTTACTTTGAGCTCCCCCCGGATGACAGAGCTTCTCACCCTATCTCTAAGGGAGAGCCCCGCCACCCGGCGAAGGAAACTCATTTCGGCCGCTTGTACCCGTGATCTTGTCCTTTCGGTCATGACCCAAAGCTCATGACCATAGGTGAGGATGGGAACGTAGATCGACCGGTAAATCGAGAGCTTTGCCTTCTGGCTCAGCTCCTTCTTCACCACAACGGATCGATACAGCGTCCGCATTACTGAAGATGCCGCACCGATCCGCCTGTCGATCTCACGATCCACTCTTCCCTCACTCGTGAACAAGACTCTGAGGTACTTGAACTCCTCCACTTGGGGCAAGATCTCCTCCCCAACCCGGAGATGGCACTCCACCCTTTTCCGGGCGAGAACCATGGACTCGGATTTGGAGGTGCTGATTCCCATCCCAGTCGCTTCACACTCGGCTGCGAACCGATCCAGTGAGAGCTGAAGATCTTGGCCAGATGAAGCCATCAAGACCACATCATCTGCAAAAAGCAGAGACCTAATCCTGCAGCCACCAAACCAGATACCCTCAACGCCTTGACTGCGCCTAGAAATTCTGTCCATAAAGGTTATGAACAGAATCGGTGACAAAGGGCAGCCCTGGCGGAGTCCAACCCTCACTGGAAACGTGTCCGACTTACTGCCGGCAATGCGGACCAAGCTCTGACACCGATTATACAGGGAGCGAACCGCCACAATAAGACAGTCCGTTACCCCATACTCTCTGAGCACTCCCCACAGGACTTCCCGGGGTACACGGTCGAATGCCTTCTCCAAGTCCACAAAGCACATGTAGACTGGTTGGGCAAACTCCCATGCACCCTCAAGGACCCTGCCGAGAGTATAGAGCTGGTCCACAGTTCCACGACCAGGACGAAAACCACACTGTTCCTCCTGAATCTGAGGTTCGACTATCCGGCGTAGCCTCCTCTCCAGTACACCTGAATAGACCTTACCGGGAAGGCTGAGGAGTGTGATCCCACGATAGTTGGAACACACCCTCCGGTTCCCCTTCTTAAAGAGAGGAACCACCACCCCGGTATGCCAATCCAGAGGTACCGCCCCCGATGTCCACACGATGTTGCAGAGTCTTGTCAACCAAGACAGCCCCACAACATCCAGAGCCTTAAGGAACTCCGGGCGGATCTCATCCACCCCCGGGGCCTTGCCACCGAGGAGCTTTTTAACTACCTCGGCAACCTCAGCCCCAGAAATAGGAGAGCCCACCACAGATTCCCCAGGCCCTGCTTCCTCATAGGAAGACGTGCTGGTAGGATTGAGGAAGTCTTCAAAGTATTCTCTCCACCGATCCACAACATCCGCAGTCGAGGTCAACAGAGCACCATCCCCACCATACACGGTGTTGACACTGCACCGCTTCCCCTTCCTGAGGCGGCGGATGGTGGTCCAGAATTGCTTCGAAGCCGTCCGGAAGTCTTTTTCCATGGCCTCACCGAACTCCTCCCATGTCCGAGTTTTTGCCTCCGCGACCGCTGAAGCCGCACACCGCTTGGCCTGTCGGTACCTGTCTGCTGCGTCAGGAGTCCCATGAGCCAAAAGAACCCGATAGGACTCCTTCTTCAGCTTGACGGCATCCTTCACCGCCGGTGTCCACCAACGGGTTCTAGGATTACCGCCACGACAGGCACCAACTACCTTGCGGCCACAGCTCCAATCGGCCGCCTCGACAACAGAGGTACGGAACATCGTCCACTCGGACTCAATGTCCAGCGCCTCCCTCGGGACATGTTCAAAGTTCTTCCGGAGGTGGGAATTGAAACTCTCTCTGACAGGAGACTCTGCCAGGCGTTCCCAGCAAACCCTCACAATGCGTTTGGGCCTGCCAGGTCTGTCCGGCATCCTCCCCCACCATCGCAGCCAACTCACCACTAGGTGGTGATCGGTAGAAAGCTCCGCCCCTCTCTTCACCCGGGTGTCCAAAACATGAGACCGTAAATCCGATGACACAACTACAAAGTCGATCATGGAACTGCGGCCTAGGGTGTCCTGGTGCCAAGTGCACATATGGACACCCTTATGTTTGAACATGGTGTTTGTTATTGACAATCCGTGACGAGCACAAAAGTCCAATAACAAAACACCACTCGGGTTCAGATCCGGGCGGCCATTCTTCCAAATCACGCCTCTCCAGGTTTCACTGTCGTTGCCAACATGAGCGTTGAAGTCCCCCAGTAGAACGAGGGAATCACCCGGGGGAGCACTCTCCAGTACTCCCTCGAGTGAATCCAAAAAGGGTGGGTAATCTGAACTGCCGTTGGGCGCGTAAGCGCAAACAACAGTCAGGACCCGTCCCCCCCACCCGAAGGCGGAGGGAGGCTACCCTCTCGTCCACCGGGTTGAACTCCAACGTGCAGGCTTTGAGCCGAGGGGAAACAAGAATTGCCACCCCAGCCCGTCGCCTCTCATTGCCGGCAACGCCAGAGTGGAAGAGAGTCCAGCCCCTGTCAAGAGAACTGGTTCCAGAGCCCTTGCTGTGCGTCGAAGTGAGTCCGACTATATCTAGCCGGAACTTCTCCACCTCACGCACTAGCTCAGGCTCCTTCCCCCCCAGCGAGGTGACGTTCCACGTCCCAAGAGCTAGCTTATGTAGCCGAGGATCGGACCGCCAAGTGCCCTGCCCTCGGCTTCCGCCCAGCTCACATTGCACCCGACCTCTATGGCCCCTGCTATGGGTGGTGAGCCCATTGGAGGGGGGACCCACGTTCCCTCTTCGGGCTGTGCCCGGCCGGGCCCCATGGGGACAGGCCCGGCCACCAGGCGCTCGCCATCGTGCCACACCTCCGGGCCTGGCTCCAGAGGAGGGCCCCGGTGACCCGCGTCCGGGCGAGGGAAATCTGGGTTCCTTGTTCGTGTTCTTCATAGAGGTCTTCGAGCTGTATATATATATATATATATATATATATATATATATATATATATATATATATATATATATATATATATATATATATATATAGAGGGACAACTTCATTCCACTTCAATGCAAATAACTATCTCATAATGAGATTAGTCAGAACAGGGTTGCCATTTTCGCCTGCAAAAACACAATAAAAGTTGACATTGTGGGCTTTTTTTAATCACGTGTAATCAGACAAAAAAGGCTGTAAAAAATTTCGGCACTGACAATAAATGTCCTCCAGACAAAAAGCCGGTCAAAGTCTTGTATTAGGTTGGCTTTTTTCTTGTTGCATTATTGCTGTTCTCAGGCCGGCTGTTAGAGGCGTGTTGACAGGAGTCACCTTCCTATAGTTTGCTGCCTTATTCTGTAAGAACACGTGCAGACTTCCGCTCTCTTGGGGGCGTCATGTATTAGGACTTGCATGGATTTCCAACTAAGAAATAGTCTATTCTCAAATCCAGCAAACGTTGTACGCACAAACAAATTCAGATGTATAGAAGTGTGCGCATTTGTGATGATCTGCCACTTCATTTCTGTTTGTGCTTCCTTGTTTTGTGTTTATTTCCTATCAGTGCTCTTATTTTTGTTAAATTTCCTGCTTGTACCCCTGAGCGCTGTTTTCCCCTCACCTGCTGCTGATTGACAGCCTGGCCACACCTGGTGCTAATCAGCAGGCTTCTAGTCATCCCTGCCTCGCCTGCTCCTCAGGGCTCGAGGATTGCTTCTTGTTTGAGAACCTCTGCTGTGTATATGACTGCTTCCTTCTCTGTTTTGAGTAGATTAAAATCATCTTACCTGCTCCTCGTTCTCCTGGTTCCTGCATGTTGGGGTCACCTTGGTTCCCAAGAGCATTTCTTTAGTACATCCCAATAGACGTGGAATTGTTTGGAGTGAGTTTGGAAGAAGGCAAGATTGTTTTATAAATATCTCCGCCATGCCTCCATGGTTTGATATTCCATTTCCAGGACTTACTGGGTTCCCAAATACACAAAAAACAGGCACTAACAGGTAAGAAAAGTTGGTTTTGCATTATATGTCCCTTTTAATACATTTAGATCGGTTTTGGCTGATATCACTCCTGGATAATCAGAATCGGCAGCATAAAACTCAGATAAAAAACTAAGTTCTCAAGTAGGGGGTTCGAGGTGTGTTGACAGGAGTCACCGTGCTTTCATTCAATAACTAAATTATTAAAAAACACACCTGACTAAAGAAAAACAAAAAAGAGCTGTTTGGCCACAATGCCCAGCAATTTGTTTGGAGGAGAAAAGGTGAGGCCTTTAATCCCAGGAACACCAAACCTACCGTCAAGCATGGTGGCGGTTGTCATGTCTGTGATCATGTTTTGTTTAGTTTTGTCCTGTTTGGTTTTTGGACTCTTTTTGGTTCCTGTTTTCACTCGATTGTTTTGTTTCCATGACAACCATTAGTTTCACCTGTTGCAGATTTGGACTCACGCACCTTCAGCATAAAACTCAGATAAAAAACTAAGTAGGGGGTTAGAGGTGTGTTGACAGGAGTCACCGTGCTTTCATTCAATAACTAAATTATTAAAAAACACACCTGACTTAAAAAAAAAAAAAAAAGAGCTGTTTGGCCACAATGCCCAGCAATTTGTTTGGAGGAGAAAAGGTGAGGCCTTTAATGCCAGGAACACCAAACCTACCGTCAAGCATGGTGGTGGTTGTCATGTCTGTGATCATGTTTTGTTTAGTTTTGTCCTGTTTGGTTTTTGGACTCTTTTTGGTTCCTGTTTTCACTCGATTGTTTTGTTTCCATGACAACCATTAGTTTCACCTGTTGCACATTTGGACTCACGCACCTTCAGCATAAAACTCAGATAAAAAACTAAGTAGGGGGTTAGAGGTGTGTTGACAGGAGTCACCGTGCTTTCATTCAATAACTAAATTATTAAAAAACACACCTGACTAAAAAAAAAGAAAAAAGAGCTGTTTGGCCACAATGCCCAGCAATTTGTTTGGAGGAGAAAAGGTGAGGCCTTTAATCCCAGGAACACCAAACCTACCGTCAAGCATGGTGGCGGTTGTCATGTCTGTGATCATGTTTTGTTTAGTTTTGTCCTGTTTGGTTTTTGGACTCTTTTTGGTTCCTGTTTTCACTCGATTGTTTTGTTTCCATGACAACCATTAGTTTAACCTGTTGCAGATTTGGACTCACGCACCTTCAGTATAAAACTCAGATAAAAAACTAAGTAGGGGGTTAGAGGTGTGTTGACAGGAGTCACCGTGCTTTCATTCAATAACTAAATTATTAAAAAACACACCTGACTAAAAAAAAAAAAAAAAAGAGCTGTTTGGCCACAATGCCCAGCAATTTGTTTGGAGGAGAAAAGGTGAGGCCTTTAATCCCAGGAACACCAAACCTACCATCAAGCATGGTGGTGGTTGTCATGTCTGTGATCATGTTTTGTTTAGTTTTGTCCTGTTTGGTTTTTGGACTCTTTTTGGTTCCTGTTTTCACTCGATTGTTTTGTTTCCATGACAACCATTAGTTTCACCTGTTGCACATTTGGACTCACGCACCTTCAGCATAAAACACAGATAAAAAACTAAGTAGGGGGTTAGAGGTGTGTTGACAGGAGTCACCGTGCTTTCATTCAATAACTAAATTATTAAAAAACACACCTGACTAAAGAAAAACAAAAAAGAGCTGTTTGGCCACAATGCCCAGCAATTTGTTTGGAGGAGAAAAGGTGAGGCCTTTAATCCCAGGAACACCAAACCTACCGTCAAGCATGGTGGTGGTTGTCATGTCTGTGATCAAGTTTTGTTTAGTTTTGTCCTGTTTGGTTTTTGGACTCTTTTTGGTTCCTGTTTTCACTCGATTGTTTTGTTTCCATGACAACCATTAGTTTCACCTGTTGCAGATTTGGACTCACGCACCTTCAGCATAAAACTCAGATAAAAAACTAAGTAGGGGGTTAGAGGTGTGTTGACAGGAGTCACCGTGCTTTCATTCAATAACTAAATTATTAAAAAACACACCTGACTAAAGAAAAACAAAAAAGAGCTGTTTGGCCACAATGCCCAGCAATTTGTTTGGAGGAGAAAAGGTGAGGCCTTTAATGCCAGGAACACCAAACCTACCGTCAAGCATGGTGGTGGTTGTCATGTCTGTGATCATGTTTTGTTTAGTTTTGTCCTGTTTGGTTTTTGGACTCTTTTTGGTTCCTGTTTTCACTCGATTGTTTTGTTTCCATGACAACCATTAGTTTCACCTGTTGCACATTTGGACTCACGCACCTTCAGCATAAAACTCAGATAAAAAACTAAGTTCTCAAGTAGGGGGTTCGAGGTGTGTTGACAGGAGTCACCGTGCTTTCATTCAATAACTAAATTATTAAAAAACACACCTGACTAAAAAAAACAAAAAAGAGCTGTTTGGCCACAATGCCCAGCAATTTGTTTGGAGGAGAAAAGGTGAGGCGTTTAATCCCAGGAACACCAATCCTACCGTCAAGCATGGTGGTGGTTGTCATGTCTGTGATCATGTTTTGTTTAGTTTTGTCCTGTTTGATTTTTGGACTCTTTTTGGTTCCTGTTTTCACTCGATTGTTTTGTTTCCATGACAACCATTAGTTTAACCTGTTGCAGATTTGGACTCACGCACCTTCAGCATAAAACTCAGATAAAAAACTAAGTAGGGGGTTAGAGGTGTGTTGACAGGAGTCACCGTGCTTTCATTCAATAACTAAATTATTAAAAAACACACCTGACTAAAGAAAAACAAAAAAGAGCTGTTTGGCCACAATGCCCAGCAATTTGTTTGGAGGAGAAAAGGTGAGGCCTTTAATCCCAGGAACACCAAACCTACCATCAAGCATGGTGGTGGTTGTCATGTCTGTGATCATGTTTTGTTTAGTTTTGTCCTGTTTGGTTTTTGGACTCTTTTTGGTTCCTGTTTTCACTCGATTGTTTTGTTTCCATGACAACCATTACTTTCACCTGTTGCAGATTTGGACTCACGCACCTTCAGCATAAAACTCAGATAAAAAACTAAGTAGGGGGTTAGAGGTGTGTTGACAGGAGTCACCGTGCTTTCATTCAATAACTAAATTATTAAAAAACACACCTGACTAAAAAAAAAAAAAAAAGAGCTGTTTGGCCACAATGCCCAGCAATTTGTTTGGAGGAGAAAAGGTGAGGCCTTTAATGCCAGGAACACCAAACCTACCGTCAAGCATGGTGGTGGTTGTCATGTCTGTGATCATGTTTTGTTTAGTTTTGTCCTGTTTGGTTTTTGGACTCTTTTTGGTTCCTGTTTTCACTCGATTGTTTTGTTTCCATGACAACCATTAGTTTAACCTGTTGCAGATTTGGACTCACGCACCTTCAGCATAAAACTCAGATAAAAAACTAAGTAGGGGGTTCGAGGTGTGTTGACAGGAGTCACCGTGCTTTCATTCAATAACTAAATTATTAAAAAACACACCTGACTAAAAAAAAAAAAAAAGAGCTGTTTGGCCACAATGCCCAGCAATTTGTTTGGAGGAGAAAAGGTGAGGCCTTTAATCCCAGGAACACCAAACCTACCGTCAAGCATGGTGGTGGTTGTCATGTCTGTGATCATGTTTTGTTTAGTTTTGTCCTGTTTGGTTTTTGGACTCTTTTTGGTTCCTGTTTTCACTCGATTGTTTTGTTTCCATGACAACCATTAGTTTCACCTGTTGCACATTTGGACTCACGCACCTTCAGCATAAAACTCAGATAAAAAACTAAGTTCTCAAGTAGGGGGTTCGAGGTGTGTTGACAGGAGTCACCGTGCTTTCATTCAATAACTAAATGATTAAAAAACACACCTGACTAAAAAAACCCTAAAAAAACCTCTTTGCTGGTTCTTCTGTATGCTCAAGCAAACTTAGAGATTTAAAAGTGACAGTGATACCTCGCTATCAATCTGTTTTGTTTGTTGTTATTTTGATCTTTTCTGAAGTGATTAATTCATCAAGAAGAAACAATTGGCGGTGGTAATAAAAAAGTTTAGCAGTATTTTTTGTCCACAGTATGTTGTAGGGTTGTCCGGTATACCGATATCAGTCATCGGCGGTCACTCGAACGAGTATGACGATCCTCCTGGTAGGGGTGTATCCCTTTATGGAGGATGCCTGTGCGTGACTTTGTTTTACGTGGGGAGACTGGTGCACAGACAGTCACCAACACGATCCTTGACAGAATCGGGTCAGGGTCCAGTGACATGGAGTCCAAGACGACTGGGGACCCTTTTCTGCTGCAGCCTTCTTCCGCCATCGCAGCCGTTGTGGTAGTTCTTAAATCTACCGTCTTCCGCCTGCTCCGCCGTTGAGGTCTTCACCATAGTATCCCTGGCTAGGGGGCAGTCAGGTACTTGGCCTTTGCCAAGGGCCACCTGGGGTAACAGTAGTAAAGGGGTTTACCTCCTAATGCCCCAAGACCCCATAGAGGAGCCTCCACTGCCGGATGCACTTTAACGTCATGCCCAGGATATTAGTACAGTACCGCGATACTAATGAATCATATTCAGTACTATACCGCCTCTAAAAAGTACCGGTCTGCACCCGTCGTGGTCACGTCGTGTCATAGCTAGCTAGCTAGCGACTAATGACTGTTCCGCAGTCAGCATTGATGTAACTACTTCAAAATCACCAATCCTTGTCTCCATGGAGACATGTTAAGTACATTTATTTCAAGTATCATACCTGTACAACATGTGAGAGATATACATGCCTCATTACACACCAAAGGTATGACAATGGATGTGTAAAAATGATCTACAGTTGACAAAGTCAAGACCAGATCTTATTATGTCCGATTATTAACCTTTAAGACACTCATTTTGACTTTGAACACACTACAGACAAGTGAATGAAGGCCATATTTAGTCAACAGCCATGCATGTCACACTAAGGGTGGCCGTATGAACAATGCCAACACTGTCATAAGCATGTGCCATATAGTGAAACCAGACTAAACAACAATGACAAACACATTTTGGGAGAATATTTGCACCGCAACACAACATAAACACAAATTCCCAGAAAGTCCCTACAGCACCAACTCTTCCGGAACGCTACAATACAGGAACGCCATTGGTGGATCTCCACCTAACGTCCACTGTAATGATACCAAGTACAGGAGCGTATCTAGTCGATACTACTATGATTACATCGATATTTTTTAGCATCACAAAATCTTCTTTCGTTTTAAAAAAAATGTATATTATGTTTATAAACTCAGGAAGTATGTCCCTGGACACATGAGGACTTAGTATCGGTTTGATACCCACATTTGTGGTATCATCCGAAATTAATGTAAAGTATCTAACAAGAGAAGAATAAGTGATTATTACATTTTAACAAAAGTGTAGATAGAACATGTGAAACGTGAAAGAAAGCAGATATTAACAGTAAATGAACCAGTAGATTAATAATTCATTTTCTACCACTTGTCCTTAATAATTTTGACAAAATAATAGAATGATAAATGACACAATATGTTACTGCACATGTCAGCAGCTAAATTAGGAGCTTTTGTTTGTTTACTTATTACTAAAAGACAAGTTGTCTTGTATGTTCACTATTTTATTTAAGGACAAACTTGCAATAAGAAACATATGTTTAATGTACCGTAAGATGTTTTGTTAAAATTTTTGTGGTCCTTTTATTTAGAAAAGTACCAAAAAGTATCAAAATAAATATTGGTATCAGGACAAGTTAGTTCTACAATGCAAACATGTGGTGGCTATCATTAGTAACTGGCGAGAGGACCGGTTGCATTGATCAAACCATAAGTGTAGGCTGTGTCTGTGCTGATGCGCGAACAAATGTATCGTGGGCTTTGACTTTGTGGATTATTTGAGTCATTTTGTTGATTCAGTATCAGGGAGTCAGCTGTCTTAGGAAGACAAACATCAGCTATGCGAAGTTGTGTTACAGCCACGGAGACCTCGATTTTATTCAGTAAATGAACAAGTAGATTAATAATTCATTTTCTACCACTTGTCCTTAATAATTTTGACGAAATAATAGAATGATAAAATGACACAATGTGTTACTGCATAGGTCAGAAGCTAAATTAGGAGCCTTTGACTGTTTACTTACTACTAAAAGACAAACTTGCAATAAGAAACATATGTTTAATGTACCGTACGTTTTTTTGTTAAAATAAAGCCAATAATGACATTTTTTGTGGTCCTTTTTATACAGAAACCAGTGACGCACAGTCACTAGAGGCAGGTGAGGCGGGGCCTCACCTGTCATCATGGAAAGAAAAAAATGTAAAAAGAAAAAAAGAAAAATTAAATTGTTATATGTATCCAGTGATTATACTATACAGTTATTTTCCATTTAACTTCACCAGTTTTAGATTATTTTTATTCAAAATCGCTGAATTTTCACATTTGCCGTTCAAATACTGAGAAGAGACGGTGCGGGGATCAGCAGCCAGTTGAGGCACGTCACTCAGTGCCTCAACATGGATTCCGGACTCGGCTAACTGCTGGCCTGCTGTGCAGTGAGACTGTATTGCTATATGAACTATATTATACATTTCCATAGTTTAGTTAGCTGAGGTATATAATGTACAGTGTATTTTGTCAACAACTGTATGTGTGTAAAGTATTTCTTGTCCTGAGCAATCATAAAACGGCTGCAAAAGACGCACTGGCTGAGGCTCGCCTCCTGCACCCCCGCCGTAGAATTGTTGTATCAACTAAAGCCCACACTTAAACTTTCCACATGCAAGATTGAATCTATTTAAAAAAATTATTTCATAAGAAGCCAAAAAGTGCAAAAACAATAATGTTCGTGTTGGAGGAGTTGTGAATGACTGCAGGGACACAACATTAGGTACACCTGCAGACTGCAGGTGAACCTAATTCACAACTCCTCCAACACGAACATTATTGTTTTTGCACTTTTTGGCTTCTTATTAAATAACTTTTGTAACCTATTTTCATGGGCTTTCCTCTTTGTGATGCTAAGTTCCTGTTATGCGCTGTTATACAGTATATGCCTTGAGCTCTTATTTTGAAGGCGCTAAGAGCGGAAGTGATGTCACGTTGCGGAGGTTTTTGAAAGAAAGTAAATAAAGTGGTCCTCGTGTAAACTGGAGCCTCCGTGTTTGTTATTTTGTAGTTTCATACAGTATAGGCGACATTTATAAACCCTCGGTTACACTTTTTTAAATAGATTCAATCTTGCACGTGGAAAGTTTAAGTGAGGGCTTTAGTTGCGGCGCATGGACTTAATTTAATAGTAAAGGTAAGACCATAATAACATTTTTTTTATTAAATGTGCTTTTTTGTGTGCTCCAGTTTGTATGTGTAAAGTTAAAGTTAAGTTAAAGTACCAATGATTGTCACACACACACTAGGTGTAATGAAATTTGCCCTCTGCATTTGACCCATCCCCTTGATCACCCCCTGGGAGGTGAGGGGAGCAGTGGGGAGCAGTGGGCAGCAGCGGCGCCGCGCCTGGGAATCATTTTTGGTGATTTAACCCCCAATTCCAACCCTTGATGCTGAGTGCCAAGCAAGGAAGAATGCTGGTATGAGCTTTTAAACATAACCCGTTAACTGCTGCCAATCAAATGGTGAATAAGATACTCTTTAGGGTTCATATATTTGTAAATCTGACTGTGATGAAGTCAGTGCCTCACCAGCCATCAACCTCACCGCACGTCACTGACAGAAACGTACCGAAAAGTACCGAAATACATTTTGGTACTGATACAGGTACCAAAATATTGGTATCGGGACAACACTAGTATGTTTTGTTGCGTTAAGTTGCAATTCTCATGTCGAGGGTGAGAGGTGTGTCGACAGGAGTCATTCGAGCAAGAGCGTTTTTCTTTCTGCCTCGACTTCCTCTTCCGTCTGCCGGCCCCGTCCTTCGTATAATAATCAATAGCGAGTCCATTTGCCGTATCACACAGTCGCATCTCGGCAACCTCCGGATGGTATGATATGATGCGGCGATAACCCGGCGAAGCGCTCAGGGCCTGAGAACTTTAGACTGATCAATACGGCTGGTGTAGAGTGTCGCAGGATTTCTAGGGATGGGTCGCTCCATGGAAGACTCACGAAAAAGTTACGAATCATTTGTAATTTACCAGTTCTCGTTGTTTTTCTTTTCCTGTAACACTGGAAAAAAAGACCTTCAGTTTCTGATGACTGTCCATCAACCTTTGCCAGTTTTATGGGTCACGGTGCAGAACTGCCTCCCCAGTCCCAAAGGGAGGAGCGGTGATATGAGCCACCATGACATCACTCCTTTAATGGGGCCACTGAGAACCAGAGAGGGCCCCCCCCCCCCCCTTTCCTTGGGGGAGCCTCCAGCGAGGGTGCATTTAGAAACCCTCGGCCATCTCCTCTTAAAGGCAGCATACTGCTTCCTTAACATGGATTTAATACTCCTCATTAATGATATATAACAAGGAAATCGATACAGACTGCAAGTTAGAGCCCTGGATGATGTCTGTGTGTTTAACGCCATGCACGGTCTGCAATGGCCACAAGCTGGCGAGTGGAATAAAGACTGGACATTTTGTGGATACATTACACCTCATGACAAGACTAAAATGTCTTCAGAGGTCAGAACAGCTCATTTTCTTGCAAAAGCAAAAATGACTGTAAAAGGGCTCGGATTTAACCAAGGCAACTGCGGCAAAAGCCGCGACCGCCCTCGTCATTTGCTGTAACGCCCTAAAGAATTGACAAACATTGACACCTTGTTTGTTGACACTTGTTTATAAAGTCTTTAGTTTGTTTACTGGGATGTTCACTCGTCCTTTATTTGACTGCAAATTGTATCAGTGTTCCAATAACAACAATACTGGCTAAAATGTTTTGTCATCGCATCGAATTGAACAAAGGCTGTGAGGATTGTGTATTAAATGTGAGAGGTGTCACTCCTCTTTATTTTTGCCAAACTGTTGTACGGATAGGAGGCGTTGGCGAAGAGCAAAGCTTGTTTATCAGACTTTGTCTTCATTAGCCAAACTGCTTTGTGTTTTATTTTAATATCAAAAAGTAAACACAAGGTTTCTTTACATGACTTGTGTTTTTTCATGTCACAAAGGTGTTACTTCAAAAAACATTCATGTAACACAGCATTTTGTTAATGTGCTATTGAGTACAGTTAATTCCAAAACGACATATTTCTGCTCAAACTCTTAATGGATCTGTCCCTGTACATCAGCTACATGTACATATAAATGTACATAATTCAAACAAATTAATAAATAATCATTAAAAAAAACCTCCCTCTATCAAAATGTAAAAATAGAGATAAAGGCATCATGAAATTACAATAAGCTGACAAGTTTATATTAATATTGAATTTAATTATATATATATATATATATATATATATACATATATATATATATACATATATATATATATATATAGCTGAGATAGGCTCCAGCCGCGACCCCCAAAGGGAATAAGTGGTAGAAAATGGATGGATGGATATATAAGACTCTTGAACGCAACATAATTCAATTATCCCCTCAACTCCCCCCAAAGTGGATTAACTCGCTGGAATAAAAAAGAGAATATAACATGCATCCATAAACGTGGACGCATGTGAAAAAGTGCAATATATTTATCCGTAAAGTAATCTACTTATTTATTTATATGTGTTTATATATATTTATTTACTTTATATATATATATATATATATATATATATATATATATATATATATATATATATATATATATATATATATATATATATATATATATATACTATTTATATTTATTTATTTATATATGCACCTTTTTGCTTTTTTTATCCTGCACTACCATGAGCTTATGTAACGAAATGTCGTTCTTATCTGTGCTGTAAAGTTCAAATTTGAATGACAATAAAAACGAAGTCTAAGTCTAAGTCTAAGTCTAATGTATATATACAGGTATATATATATATATATATATATATATATATATATATATATATATATATATATATATATATATATATATATATATATATATATATATATATATATATATACTGTATATATATACACATTTATGTACATATATATATATATATATATATATATATATACACATTTATGTACATATATATATATATATACATACATATACATACATATGTATATATATACATATACATACATATATATATATATATATATATATATATATATATATATATACACACATATATATATATGTATGTATATGTATATATATATATATATATATATATTGTGGAAGGGGGCGTGGTCGGCACGCCTCCTGCGGGAAGGGAGTGTGTATGGCCCGGCTTCGAAACCCAGCTGGCAGGTGAGTGGATTGCCCAGCTGGGGCTGGTTATCGAATCACATGTCGCCTTTATCAGCAGCATCCGAGGCCATGAGAGGGGACGCTTATAAGAGCAGACGAGACGCACACGAGAGACGCAGAAGAGGAAGAACGGGCCAGGCTGGCAACGCAGTGCTGAACACTTGGGTGTATAAACAAATAAAAGACTTGATAAAACCTGTATTCCGGGCTCGAAAGGTTCTGTCAATCCCAGGAGAACCCACTTGGCAAGGAGTCGTTCACATATATATATATATATATATATATATATATATATATATATATATATATATATATATAAGAAAGAAAATCATGTTTGCCCTAAAATAAGAGCCCCCCCTTTAAGGCAACACTTGCCTTGACCTTAAAACGCTAAAATTTGAGGCCTGCTGTAAGATTGTTAAAAGTTTTATGATGAGGACAGTTTGTCGCTGGAACAGATTATTTTCTTAATTTACATTACATTCTATGTGAATTTCAGAATAAATGAGATATCTGCTGTAGTGCACTGTAGCCTTTACCATTTGTACAAGTGTGCTTGCCTCACGTTTGGTTGCAAAAAAGACGATTTTGTTTGTTTGCTATATATTTACTTATATACATCACACGTTTTATAATTTCAGTTAATTGGGTTAATTACTGTATTATAAACAATAAATAATTTGTTTTGTAAAAAAAAAAACATCTTTCTATCATACATTTGTCATACAGTATATACTGTACAAACTAGGATTGTACGTTATACCGGTATTAGTATAGTACCGCGATACTAATGAATCATTTTCGGTACTATACCGTCTCTGAAACGTACCGGCCCCACACCAACCCCCGCGCCCGCGTCGAAGTCACTTAGACTTAGACTGAGACTTAGACAAACTTTAATGATCAACAAGGGAAATTGTTCCACACAGTAGCTCAGTTACAATGATGGAAAGTGTACGGATGGAAAGGAAAATGTAGGTATAAATAGACTAAATATAGCGATACAAAATATAACATATATACGTAATATATACAAAATATATGTACAGTATAATATATATACTGATATATTATATAATGTCTATATCATATGTGGGTTCCCTTCGGGTACTCCGGCTTCCTCCCACCTCCAAAGACATGCACCTGGGGATAGGTTGATTGGCAACACTATATTGGCCCAAGTGTGTGAATGTGAGTGTGAATGTTGTCTGTCTATCTGTGTTGGCCCTGCGATGAGGTGGAGACTTGTCCAGGGTGTACCCCGCCTTCCGCCCGATTGTAGCTGAGATAGGCTCCAGCGCCCCCCGCACAATCACGGAGTACTTACAAGCAGACACAGTGTGTAGACAGAAAAGGGAGAACTTTACTGAAACTGAAACTTTGATTGATATACCTATGGCACCAAAGTATGGAATGTTTACAAAGAAAACACAACAAAAAATTCAAATTATAGCCAACATTTCAGAAAATTCACACACCAATTGAGTAATATTTGTGTAAATCAATTAATCAATCAATGTTTATTTGTAGAGCCCTAAATCACAAGTGTCTCAAAGGGCTGCACAAGCCACAACGACATCCTCGGTTCAGATCCCACATAGGGGCAAGGAAAAACTAACAACCCAGTGGGATGTCACTGAGAATGATTATGAGAAACCTTGGAGAGGACCGCAGATGTGGGTGACCCCCCCCTCTAGGGGAGACCGGATGCAATGGACGTCGAGTGGGTCTATCATAATATTGTGAAAGTCCAGTCCATAGTGGATCTAACATAGTAGTGAGAGTCCAGTCCATAGTGGGGCCAGCAGGAGACCATCCCGAGCGGAGATGGGTCAGCAGCGCAGAGATGTCCCCAACTGATGCACAGGCGAGCGGTCCACCCCGGGTCCCGACTCTGGACAGCCAGCACTTCATCCATGGCCACCGGACCTGTGCCCCCCCTTCCACAAGGAAGAGGGGGGGCAGAGCAGAAAACAAAAGAAACGGCAGATCAACTGGTCTAAAAAGGGGGGTCTATTTAAAGGCTAGAGTATACAAATGAGTTTTAAGATGGGACTTAAATGCTTCTACTGAGGTAGCATCTCTAACTGTTACCGGGAGGGCATTCCATAGTACTGGAGCCCGAATAGAAAACGCTCTATAGCCCGCAGACTTTTTTTGGGGCTCTGGGAATCACTAATAAGCCGAAGTTCTTTGAACGCAGATTTCTTGCCGGGACAATACAATCGGCAAAATAGGATGGAGCTATACGGTGTAGTATTTTATAAGCATACTTGCCAACCCTCCCGGATTTTCCGGGAGACTCCCGAAATTCAGCGCCTCTCCCGAAAACCTCCCGGGACAAATTTTCTTCCGAAAATCTCCCGAAATTCAGGCGGAGCTGGAGGCCACGTCCCCTCCAGCTCCATGCGGACCTGAGTGACGTGTCAACAGCTTGTTTTCACATCCGCTTTCCCACGTAATAAACAGCGTGCCTGCCCAATCACGTTATAACTGTAGAATGATCGAGTGCGAGTTCTTGGTTTCTTATGCGGGTTTATTGTTAGGCAGTTTCATTAACGTCCTCCCAGCGCGGTAACAACACACAACAACAGCAGTCACGTTTTCGTCTACTGTAAAGCAGTTCGTCTGCCGTAAACAGCAATGTTGTGACACTCTTAAACAGGACAATTCTGCCATGTAGTGCATTTGATGAAAGCACTTTTTTGCGTGCCACACAGCAATGCATCATCAGAGAGGGTGTTCAGCATGGTTCGAAAAATAGTGACAGAGAATAGAACAAGGATGGACAATTCAACCCTTAACTCAACATTGAGTAGATGAGTGTTATGTGTGTGTATATGTGTAAATAAATGAACACTGAAATTCAAGTATTTATATATATATATATATATATATATATATATATATATATATATATATATATATATATATATATATATATATATATATATATATATGTATGTGTGGGAAAAAATCACAAGACTATTTCATCTCTACAGGCCTGTTTCATGAGGGGGGGTACCCTCAATCATCAGGAGATTTTAATGGGAGCATTCGCATACCATGGTTTATATAGGGCACAGAGTGGGTGGGTACAGGCTGGCCTAGGGGCGTGGTGATTGGCTCATGTGTTACCTAGGAGGTGTTTCCGTCTATGGCGGCATGCTGTTACAATTTCGCTGCGCTTGTTGAGGGATGACAGGTCTGGACGGTAAATAATAAACAGTTTCTCTTTCAAGCATAGGTTGCATCTTTTATTATCACTATTGTAAGGTGTGCTGGATGCAAGAATTTGCCATGTTATTGAATATTCAACATTATTGTCTTTGAGGTCCCAAATGTGTTTGCTGAGTTCTGTGGTATTTCGCAGGTTTTTGTTCCTGAAAGAAGCCTCGTGATTGTTCCATCTGGTTTTGAATTCTCCCTCGGTTAATCCTACATATGTGTCGGATGTGTTAATGTCCTTGCGTATTACCTTAGATTGGTAGACAACTGATGTTTGTAAGCACCCCCCGTTGAGAGGGCAATCATATATATATATATATATATATATATATATATATATATATATATATATATATATATATATATATATATATATATATATATATATAAATATATATATATATATATATATATATATATACATATATAAATATATATAATAAAATAAATATATATTTATAGCTAGAATTCACTGAAAGTCAAATATTTCTTATATATATATATATATATATATATATATATAGATATGAAATACTTGACTTAGTATTTCGTCAAGTATTTCTTATATATATATGTGTATATGTATATATATATATATATATATAGATATATATATAGATATATATAGATATGAAATACTTGACTTAGTATTTCGTCAAGTATTTCTTATATATATATATATATATATATGAAATACTTGACTTAGTATTTCGTCAAGTATTTCTTATATATATATATATATATATATATATATATATATATATATATATATATATATATATATATATATATATATATATATATATATATATATGAAATACTTGACTCTTAACCACGCCCCCAACCACGCCCCCCGCCCCCGCCCCCCCACCTCCACCTCCCAAAATCGGAGGTCTAAAGGTTGGCAAGTATGCTTCAAAGTACCAGAAGTCCCATTTCTAATTGTGGTTTTGACAGAGCGGTTCCACCAACCGTGCGTAGGGTTTTTGAAGGGTTTACATTTTGGGGGGATTTTCCTCCTAGTATGATGTAGTGTCACACCCACTACCTGTTATTTTTACATCACAAGTACAATCCAGCGTGCCCAGCAGCATCCTAATAACGCTCGGCATGCTGGGATTGAATTCCTGTTTACAGAGCATCAAGGGTAAAGCCGCGCGTTTTTTAAAGGTAAAACCACTTGACCCCCGTGACTCTCTATTTGAGAAGCGGCGTGGCCGAGGTGATAGCGATCTAATAAAGCCCCAAGATCAAAGTTTGGATTTGATTTCCAGCCAGCACGCGCCTGTTGAGCGACTATCGCCCCCACTACCTTGTTCCCAATCATCCATCGACCATTCTGCGATTTATTTTCTTATTAGATTGCTCTCCCAGAATTCCATTTTTATCCACATGGATCTGGCCGGTGAATCACCATTAAAGGGCCCATCAAAATGTCAGGCCATGCGGCTAGCAGGTGTCGGCGGGGCCTCGCTCGCTCCACTGTAAACAAGCACAGTCGGCGGAATAATGGAAATCCACACTTTTATGTTGTTCTTCAGGACTTAAAAAAAGATTCATCTCCCGTTGCTTTATTTGATGCTTTTTTTTTTTTTTTTTGCCAAGTTTTACTCTCAACTCCAAGCTGAGCTGTGATGGAGAAAAATGTCTAAAGACTAAAAAGCTTTGTTTTCTCGCTCGAAATGGAGCACTTTGCGCCCAGCTCAGCACTGACACTTAAAAGACTTCTTCATATCTGACACTTTTAGTAGTTTTTTTTTTTTTTTTTTTTTTTTGGATAGAGTGGTTTAAAAAAAAAAAAAAAAAAATCAGACTTAACTCTTTAAGAAGGCAGACAGTTGGCTGCCGGTCTTTATTCTCTATGGTCACACAGAGTGAAAGTGAAAGTGGCCAAGAGAAACAAATGCAGACCATAGTGTAGTTGTCACACGCTTCACCCCTCAAAAAATTACCCTTTAGGGGTGCATTTTTTATTTTTTTATTTTTTTTTTCAAAGGAGACTTTTATGCACTTCACTTTGACTTGCATCATCCATCTATTAGATTATTACATACAAACCCCCGTTTCCATATGAGTTGGGAAATTGTGTTAGATGTAAATATAAACGGAATACAATGATTTGCAAATCATTTTCAACCCATATTCAGTTGAATATACTACAAAGACAACATTTTTGATGTTCAAACTGATAAAAAAATTATTTTTTTTGCAAATAATCATTAACACGTGACAAAGAAGTTGGGAAAGGTGGCAATAAATACTGATAAAGTGGAGGAATGCTCATCAAACACTTATTTGGAACATCCCACAGGTGAATAGGCTAATTGGGAACAGGTGGGTGCCATGATTGGGTATAAAAGTAGATTCCATGAAATGCTCGGTCATTCACAAACAAGGATGGAGCGAGGGTCACCACTTTGTCAACAAATGTGTGAGCAAATTGTTGAACAGTTTAAGAAAAACCTTTCTCAACCAGCATTTGCAAGGAATTTAGGGATTTCACCATCGACGGTCCGTAAAATCATCAAAGGGTTCAGAGAATCTGGAGAAATCACTGCACGTAAGCAGCTAAGCCCGTGACCTTCGATCCCTCAGGCTGTACTGCATCAACAAGTGACATCAGTGTGTAAAGGATATCACCACATGGGCTCAGGAACACTTCAGAAACCCACTGTCAGTAACTACAGTTGGTCGCTACATCTGTAAGTGCAAGATAAAACTCTCCTATGCAAGGCGAAAACTGTTTATCAACAACACCCAGAAACGCCGTCTAAATTAATTACCGCCCCGTCGGCAATTCAAGGAAATACGGTAAGTGTTGACATGCGCGCCAGAGACAAATTCGATTGGCGATAATGACGCTGATTGGCCAAAACGTGCGGGGAAGTAATGGTGCACATTCGAGAGGGAATTTTGTTCGACTTTCCCTTTTACACAGAACGCAGTAAAGTCACATATTCATCAAATAATGACAATACAAAGTTTTCGTTTTGTGATTGTCGCGGCCTACAGTGGCTGATTTCACAGCAGCTTTTTTAAAAATGACATATTTACAAAAAAATGTACTCTCCCTTTGGAAAATCCTGATCTTTCAAATTAGCGTTGGGTACATATGCGTGTACTTGTTAGCACCGTAGCGCCCGTGTCCTTGACGCTGCCTGGTTGTCATTAGCGGTGATGGGCGACTTGGGTTAAGTTGGACGTTTCCACTGCAGATTTTTGTCGGGCTTTCTTTTTTGCTTGCCAAAACTGTAAAAAGTTATTAAATTGGAACGAAAAGAGCATCCAGTGGGTCCGTCAGCAAAGACAGACAAGTTAAACCAGATGATGCACATCCTGAGTCTTGCTCATGCTGTTGCAAAAGAACCCCGGGGTCGCCACATCTGGCCGGGTTTACCCCGAGGCTCAGGGCCCGAGGTGGGGGGGCGGGGGGTTCTGTCAGGGAAAACCAAACATGGCCTTGCTGCCGAACGACAAGCTAAACACGCAGAAGACCCAAGTGTGTTGCTGCTACTGGTCTTCAAGCCTTTCACAGTGACGCCTCAATGGGACTTGGATGGCTTTCATTGCGGTGTTTTTTAAGATATGCGGCGAACGCGTCAAAAGAAAGCACGGCGTAGCCTCGACTCTGTCGTCGTGGCTTGTGCAGCCCTTTGAGACACTCGTGATTTAGGGCGGTGTTTTTCAACCACTGTGTGTGCCGTGAGATACAGTCTGGTGTGCCGTGGGAGATGATCTAATTTCACCTACCGTATTTTCCGCATCATAAGGCGCCCTGGGTTAAAAGCCGCGCCTTCAATGAACGGCATATTTCAAAACTTTGTCCACCAATAAGCCGCCCCGTGTTGTAAGCCGCATCTAACTGCGCTAAAGGAATGTCAAAAAAACAGTCAGATAAGTCAGTCAAACTTTAATAATATATTAAAAACCAGCGTTCTAACAACTCTGTTCACTCCCAAAATGTACGCAAATGTGCAATCACAAACATACGTATATCAACATGGACAGAGCTGCGTGAAAAAAGCCACCCGGCCTCTTCGCGTAAACTTAAACTTACCTTAACCACTCGCTCATCTTTTCTTCATCCATCCCTTCGAGTTAGCTTTTATGATGACGCCGGCTGGAAAGGTCTCTTTTGGCAAGGTCTTCCTTTTGAATATCACCATGGGTGGAAGTTAGCATGGCAAGCTAGAACCACAGTGAAGGATGACTTCTCATTCCCTGTGGTGCGAATATTCACCGTACGTGCTCCCGTTCCACAGTGCGGTTCACAGGAATATCAGTTGCTGTGAAATACGGTAGTAATCCGTGTGCGGATGGAGAGATTGCGTCTTTTCATGAACCGGGTCCTTGTCGCTTAGTAGGAGCCATTTTGTGGTCTTTACAGATGTAAACAGGAAATGAAACGTACGGTGATATCCGCGCCCTTTTTCTTCTTCTACGCGGGCGGGTGGTTGCTTACAGTAGAAGAAGAAGCGCTTCCTGTTCTATGGGGGCGGGTGCTTACCTTGGCGGTTGCTTGCGTAGAAGAAGAAGCGCTTCCTGTTCTACCGGGAAAAAAGATGGCGGCTGTTTACCTAAGTTGCGAGATCGAAACTTTATGAAATTGAATCTTAATATTTATCCATATATAAAGCGCACCGGGTTAAAAGGCGCACTGTCAGCTTTTGAGTAAATTTGTGGTTTTTAGGTGCGGCTAATGGTGCGGAAAATACGGTATTTGGGTTAAAAATATTTTTGGCAAACCAGTAATTATAGTCCGAAAATAATGTGCCGTTGTTGAGTATCTGTGTTGTCTCCAGCTGGGCAGAGTAACCGTGTAATACTCTTCCGTATCAGTAGGTGGCAGCCGGTAGCTAATTGCTTTGTAGATGTCCGAAACAGCGGGATGCAGCGTGCAGGTAAAAAGGTGTCTAATGCTTTAACCAAAAGTACACAAAAGGTGAGTGCCCCTAAGAAAAGACATTGAAGCTTAGGGAAGGCGATGCAGAGCGAAACTAAAACTGAACTGGCTACAAAGTGAACAAAAACAGAATGCTGGACGACAGCAAAGACTTACTGTGGAGCAAAGACGGCGTCCCACAATGAACATCCGAACATGACATGACAATCAACAATGTCCCCACAGAGAAGGATTAAAAACAACTGAAATAGTCCTGGTGTCACGTGGTGGGGTCGCAGCGTGCTGCGGGGTTGTTCTTCCAACGCAAAAATGGCTCCGGACGACAGCGTGAAGGTAGGCTAGGATTTATCAACATAAATCACGCACTACCACAAACATAAACAATACAACAACAACAACAAAAAAAAGGCAAGCGTGCCTAAAACGCAAGTGAGGCTAATCTTTAGCAGAAGCTATGGCATGGACAGGGAAACTTACTTGGTCAGAGCAAGACATAAACCGGTGTGACATCAAAACAGCGCAGGCAGAACGAGTGATGAACAAAAGGTAGGCTTAAATAATAGTGACATGATTGGTGACAGGTGTGTGTGAGTCCGAACGTGAAACAGGTGCGTGACAGGTGAAAACTAATGGTTGCTATGGTGACAAACAAACAAAAGTGCACAAAAAGTCCAAAAACAAAACCGAACATGACTAAAACAAAACATGATCACACAGACATGACACCTGGTTGCTAAAACAAAGTAGATGCGGGAAATATCGCTGGAAGGGAGACATGAAACTGCTACAGGAAAATACCAAAAAAAAGCGAAAAAGCCACCAAAATAGGAGAGCAAGACAAGACCTAAAACACTACACACAGGAAAACCGCAAAAAAGTCAAAATAAGTCAGGGCGTGATGTGACAGGTGGTGACAGTACACCTACTTTGAGACAAGAGCTATATTGATGCATGCTTGGTTATGCTTTAAAGTCATATCCAACGACTTTTTACTGTCAACTGAGTTTTCTTTTTTAATGATTTCTGCTGGTGGTGTGCCTCCGGATTTTTTCAACGCAAAAAATGTGCCTTGACTCAAAAAAGGTTGAAAAACCCTGATTTAGGGCTATATAAGACCCACCTTTACTCTCTGGCTTTTAACACTACGTGAGTTGTGTGGTCCTCTGTTGTCCTCTGTGTTTTTAACATTTTGATTTCTATTTACTGTTTTAATTGGTTTTACCCTTTAAAATTGTTTTTAATCATATTTATTTTATATTGTTTTTAATTGTGTTTAATATTGTTGTGCAGCACTTTGGAAACATTTTTTTGTTTAAATGTGCTATATAAATAAAGTGGATTGGATTGGATAAGTAAACATTGATTGATTGATTGAACGTGATGGAATCGTGCGAAATATATCGCCACTAGCATACAATCTCAATCCCTATACAGTCGTGTGTTTTTATATGTACTGCACAGGAACCGACACACTTTGGTTCATCGCTACTTAGAGCGGTTTTAACGTAAAAAAAAAATTGTACTCAAGCAACATCTAAGGCATCGGTCGGAAAGAAATGCGCTACCAAACAGCAGTAAAGTATAACAAGCTCGATTTCATTGACGGCCACATAGCAGTTATGGCCGCTTTTAACAGTTAATAATATACAGTATGAATATAAATGTGTATATATAAAACATGTGGTAACACTTTAGTATGGGGAACATATTCACCATTAATTAGTTGCTTATAAACATGCAAATTAGTAACATATTGGCTCTTAATTAGTCATTATTAAGTACTTATTAATGCCTTATTCTGCATGGCCTTATTATAAAACCAGTAAGCCATTAACTAAGAGTCTTCCCTCAATAACCTCAGAATTATTGCTTATTAGTAACCATAACCCTAACCCTAACTCTAACCTTAACCCTAACCCTAACCCTAACCCTAACCATTATATGTTCCCCTAGTGTCCAAGTAACTCTAAATTAAGTCTTTGTTACTTAGAATATGTTCCCCAGAACATGTTCCCCATACTAAAGTGTTACCAAACATGTGTATAATTGTCCGTCTTTTTTTCACGTATGTTGTACAAAACCAAATCTTTAGATTGTACCGTATAAAACTGGCAGCTCAGTCGCCACAATTTTTTTTTTTACAGCATATAAAATAAAATAAATACATGGAATTCAAATACATGGAATGGAAAAACGGTACCACTTTTTTTTTAATGTAAAAGTTCATGCAAGTTATTTTATACTGTAAAATCTACGGTTGTTGTGTTTTATAGTGTATTATTACTTTATATTAAAAGTGGATTTTACTGTAAAATTTTTACATGAACAGTTTGTCGGAATACTTGCTTTGAAATCATAAGTCAAGCAGATATTTAAGTATTTATCTTGATTTGAACAATAACATTGTTTGGTCACACTTTAGTATGGGGAACATATGAACCATTAATTAGTTGCTTATTAACATAGGGTTAGGGTTAAGGTTAGGGTTAGGGTTAGGGTTAGAGTTAGTGTTAGTGTTAGGGTTAGAGTAAGGGTTAGGGTCAGGGTCAGGGCTAGGGTTAGGGTTAGCATTGGGGTTAGGGTTAGGGTTGGGGTTGGGGTTAGGGTTTGGTTTAGGGTTAGGGTTACGGAAGACTCTTAGTTAATGGCTTACTGGTTGTATAAAAAGGCCATGCAGAATACGGCATTAATAAGTACTTAATAAGTACTTAATAATGACTAATTAACAGCCAAAATATTACTAATTTGCATGTTAATAAGCAACTAATTAATGGTTCATATGTTCCCCATAATAAAGTGTTACCCATTGTTTTGAAATGTATGATGACATAATATATTGTTTTATTATTATCCATCCATCCATCCATCCATTTTCTACCGCTTGTCCCTTTCGGGTCGCGGGGCGGTGCTGGAGCCTATCTCTGCTGCATTCGGACGGAAAGCGGGGTACACCCTGGACAAGTCGCCACCTCAGATGATTAAAGTGTAAATATATGTAGTTGTACGCAGTACATTTATTTTTGTAATACATTTATTCAGAAAAGATAAGGTACTTTATTAACACATATTATTTCCATGCTTTTGGGGGCCACACAAATAGGTGTGGCGGGCCACATCTGGGCCCCGGGTCTTGAGTTTGACATCTGTGACTTAGAGACTGTGGGCAGCGAAAAACAAAGCATCGCAGCAAAGTGGAGACTGCGGAGTATAACAGTAGTGTTGTCATTACCCTATGATGTCAGCTCAGAACATTAGGAACACTGGCTGACAAATACCTTCTTTTACGGAGGATACTGTGGCTTTATGGTACTTTTTTGGAATGTTGCTTATCATTCACAATCTTTATGTAAGACAAGCACACGTGTTTTTTTTGCATCAAAAACTAACATCAGTGTGTAAAGGATATCACCACATGAGCTCAGAAGCACTTCAGAA